>NC_088415.1:85502250-85764750 GCF_034236695.1 Oncorhynchus nerka
ATATAATCTGTGTTATATAATCTGTGGTATATACTATGTGGTATATAATCAGTGGTATATAATTTGTGGTATTTAATCTGTGGTGTATAATCCGTTTATCTCTACAGGGTATCAGATATGTGGCAGCAGCTGCTTTGGGAAGGGGGCTGGGTATAGGGCACTGTGCCATGATGCATTAAAGGAGCCTTGGGACTCTTGGATCAATAGAGAGTTTTGTCTATACACAAAAAAACACACACACATTGTCTCATCTACAAGATCACAGTTGCACACAGTACACACATGTGATGACTTTCAACTCTGCACGATAGAAAAATGCTGGTAGAAAAGAATGGCACGCGACTACCCCATAGCTGCATATTAAACAGAGGAAATGTTCTTCATTACAAAAGCCTGGATAACAACCCTTCCAGTGAGGTTGACTCACATCCCTTCACCATGGATACCAGGCATGTACCGTTGACAGTGACTGAGTGAAGCAGCATACTAATTCATCACAAATGACACCCTATTCCCTATTGGCCCTGGTCATAAGTAGGGCACTACATAGGGATGCAGTCAGAGAGAAAGAGGCTTTTAATTCTGACATTTGCAACCTGTACCACCTTCCATCTGTACCACAAAGTAAAGACACAGGATGTAATCCCCTATATGGTGTAGTCGCGCTTCTCAGGTGCCTCCAGCCCTGAACCCCTTATCTCAGACTTCCAGATCAAACCTTGTCCAGAGGAGAGGAGGGTAAACTGCTGATACTGGGTTTGGTAACCCTGGCTCCCATTGATCACTGTTGGGTTTAAAGAATCCTGAAATTCCTAAATTGGCCTTGTGATCCAGATGGTTCTTTTTTGAGAGCAGTGCTAGTATCTCAAAGGTCGTGAGTTCACTTCCCGTTGGGCCATGTAAAATGAAAATTAGTGGTGATCCTTTTGGATTGAGGCATCTACTGGAAATAGCTCAAATGATCATCATATGGTACAGTATGGTACTTACTATACACAGGTAACATAGAATATCATAAACATACAACGGTGGTCATTATTGTTGCAACATAGGAGCACACTGTCTCACACACACAACACTGGCCCTGTGCTTACCGACATACAGTGGTGATTGACAGCCTTGTGGCAGCATTCCTCCACAGTATGAATGTGGGGCATTTTAAAGCACCTGGTCAATGTGCCACTGAGTGCACAAGACAACCCTCCTTCGGGCCTTGCGGCATAATTGCTCTAAGGGCAAGAATGTATAACGTTGGAGATATTGAATTATTTTGGTTATATAATCAATAGATTTTTGAGTTTGTTGTGCCTTGTAGGGTCTAAAGGAAATACTTGAGATCCTACGGCTCTGGAATGAACCAATCCATTACAACGACAGCATGCACCTACTGAATTACTGTGCCGTCTAAAACTCTCTCCCCTCCTTCTTTTGTTGTCCTCTCTCTCCCCCATCTCTCTCTCTCCCTCCCATCTCTCCCCCTCCCTCCTCGGTCTCTCCCCCTTCTTCCTCTGTCTCTCTCCCTCCCTCCCCATCTCTCCCCCTCCCTCCCTCCCCATCCCTCCCTCCCCCCTCCCTCCCTCCCTTCCTCCCTCCCCATCTCTCCCCCTTCCTCCCTCCCTCCCTCCACTCACCTCCCTCTCCCCTTTTCTTCCACCCCCCGCCCCTCTAGTCCCAGGCCATGCGCATTGTGCGGACGGTGGGCCAGGCCTTTGACGTGTGCCACCAGCTGACCCTGCAGCAGACAGGGGAGCAGAGCTCTGAGGATGGACTGGACACCAATGATACCGATGCAGATGGGGTAGACGCTGTGCCAGGTGTGACTCACTTGCCACATACTGTCTTATTACCTTATACCATTTTATTACCTAGAACCATTTTACTACCTAGAACCATCTTATTACCTAGAACCATATTATTACCTAGATCCATCTTATTACCTAGAACCATCTTATTACCTAGAACCATCATATTACCTAGTAGCGTCCTATTACCTAGAACCCTCTTATTACCTAGTACCGTCCTATTACCTAGATCCATCCTATTACCTAGATCCATCTTATTACCTAGAACCATCTTATTACCTAGAACCATCCTATTACCTAGATCCATCTTATTACCTAGTACTGTCTTATTATCTAGAACCATCTTATTACCTAGAACCATATTATTACCTAGTAGTGCCCTATTACCTAGTACATACTGTTCTATATTTGCACAGTGGGGACATTCTCTTCTGAGACTCAATCAGTTAGAGTGTGTTGTGACTCTAGAGAAAGTGGAGAGGAGCCAAATTCTGATTCAATGTTTCAAGTGTCTTTGTCTGAGAAAATCTCTAAAATACAATTAGTTTGTATTTAAAAAATGGGTTATGTTATACGTTTTTGCTGGTGGTAGTTGGTCCCTATGTTAGTATGTTTATGATTTGTTTTCTCTCTCCATCCATCTTTCTGTCTCTCCATCTATCTCTCTCCATCCATCTCTCTCATTCAGCCAAGACGAGGTTGGCATTGTCTGATTCGACTGACCTTGAAGCCACCACAGAGGAGAGCATTGACTGTTTGTCATCTGACCTGGACAAGACCAAAAGCCAGGACCTTCTTAGTAAAGATGGGAAGGTACTGTATGACCTGAGTCTTATTCATTACATCACACTGTAACGAAACGTTTTGCAACAGAAAATGTATGTGGACACCTGCTCATCAAGCATCTCATTCCAAAATCATGGGCATTAATATGGAGTTGGTCCCCCCTTTACTGCTGTAACTTCAAACTCTTCTGGGAAGGCTTTCCACTAGATTTTGGAACATTGCTGCTATAACAGCCTCCACTCTTCTGGGAAGGCTTTCCACTAGATTTTGGATCGTTGCTGCAGGGACTTGCTTCGATTCAGCCACAAGAGCATTAGTGTGTTCGGGTACTGATATTGGACGATTAGGCCTGGCTCGCAGCCGGCGTTCCAATTTATCCCAAAGGTGTTCAATGGGGTTGAGGTCAGGGCTCTGTGCAGGCCAGTCAAGTTCTTCCACACCGATCTCAAAAAACCATTTCTCTATGGACCTCGCTTTGTGCACGTGGGCATTGTCATGGAAACAGGAAAGTTGTATAAGGGCACAAGGCGAGATCCAAATGCAGAGAAAGGAGGAAAATGATTGAGCTCCGATATTTATTAGAACAAAAGGGGTAGGCAAAAGGCAGCTCGGAGACAGGTGAGAGTTCATAAACCAGGAAGACTCGAAAAGAACAGACACTGGGAGAAATAGGAGCCAGGACAAACGCCAGTTTGTACACCGGGGATAATAAGCGACACCTGGAGGGGGGTGGAGACAAGCACAAGGACCGGTGAAACAGATCAGGGCGTGACATGTTGTCATGCTGAAACATGAAAGGGCCTTCCCCAAATTGTTGCCTCAAAGTTGGAAGCACAGAATCTATAACATCATTGTATTCTGTAGCATTAAGATTTCCATTCACTGGAACGACGGGGTCTAGCCTGGACTATGGAAAACAGCCCCAGACCATTATTCCTCCTCCACCAATCTTTACAGTTGTCTCTATGCATTGTGGCACGTAGCGTTCTCCTGGCATCCGCTCAACCCAGATTAGTCCGTTGAACTGCCAGATGGTGAAGTGTGATTCATCACTCCAGAGAACGCTTTCCCACTGCTCCAGAGTCCAATGGTGGCGAGCTCCTGCACCGCTCCAGCCGACGGTTGACATTGCACATGGTGATCTTAGGCTTGTGTGCGGCTGCTCGGCCTTGGAAACCCATTTCATGAAGCTCCCAACGAATAGTTCTTGTGCTGACGTTGCTTCCAGAGGCAGTTTGGAACTCGGTGTTGGAAACGAGGACAGACCATTTTTTACGTGCTGCGGACTTCAGCACTCGCCAGTCTCGTTCTGTGAGGTTGGGTGGCCCACCACTTCACGGCTGAGCCATTGGTTACTCTGAAATGTCTAGTTCCACTTCACAATAACAGCACTCGCCAGTCTCGTTCTGTGAGGTTGGGTGGCCCACCACTTCACGGCTGAGCCATTGGTTACTCTGAAATGTCTAGTTCCACTTCACAATAACAGCACTCGCCAGTCTCGTTCTGTGAGGTTGGGTGGCCCACCACTTCACGGCTGAGCCATTGGTTACTCTGAAATGTCTAGTTCCACTTCACAATAACTGCACTCGCCAGTCTCGTACTGTGAGGTTGGGTGGCCCACCACTTCACGGCTGAGAATTTGGTTACTCTGAAATGTCTAGTTCCACTTCACAATAACAGCACTCGCCAGTCTCGTTCTGTGAGGTTGGGTGGCCCACCACTTCACGGCTGAGCCATTGGTTACTCTGAAATGTCTAGTTCCACTTCACAATAACAGCACTCGCCAGTCTCGTTCTGTGAGGTTGGGTGGCCCACCACTTCACGGCTAAGAATTTGGTTACTCTGAAATGTCTAGTTCCACTTCACAATAACTGCACTCGCCAGTCTCGTACTGTGAGGTTGGGTGGCCCACCACTTCACGGCTGAGAATTTGGTTACTCTGAAATGTCTAGTTCCACTTCACAATAACAGCACTCGCCAGTCTCGTTCTGTGAGGTTGGGTGGCCCACCACTTCACGGCTGAGCCATTGGTTACTCTGAAATGTCTAGTTCCACTTCACAATAACAGCACTCGCCAGTCTCGTTCTGTGAGGTTGGGTGGCCCACCACTTCACGGCTAAGAATTTGGTTACTCTGAAATGTCTAGTTCCACTTCACAATAACTGCACTCGCCAGTCTCGTACTGTGAGGTTGGGTGGCCCACCACTTCACGGCTGAGAATTTGGTTACTCTGAAATGTCTAGTTCCACTTCACAATAACTGCACTCGCCAGTCTCGTACTGTGAAGTTGGGTGGCCCACCACTTCACGGCTGAGAATTTGGTTACTCTGAAATGTCTAGTTCCACTTCACAATAACAGCACTCGCCAGTCTCGTACTGTGAGGTTGGGTGGCCCACCACTTCACGGCTGAGCCATTGGTTACTCTGAAATGTCTAGTTCAACTTCACAATAACAGCACTCGCCAGTCTCGTACTGTGAGGTTGGGTGGCCCACCACTTCACGGCTGAGAATTTGGTTACTCTGAAATGTCTAGTTCCACTTCACAATAACTGCACTCGCCAGTCTCGTACTGTGAGGTTGGGTGGCCCACCACTTCACGGCTGAGCCATTGGTTACTCTGAAATGTCTAGTTCCACTTCACAATAACAGCACTCGCCAGTCTCGTTCTGTGAGGTTGGGTGGCCCACCACTTCACGGCTGAGCCATTGGTTACTCTGAAATGTCTAGTTCCACTTCACAATAACAGCACTCGCCAGTCTCGTTCTGTGAGGTTGGGTGGCCCACCACTTCACGGCTAAGAATTTGGTTACTCTGAAATGTCTAGTTCCACTTCACAATAACTGCACTCGCCAGTCTCGTACTGTGAGGTTGGGTGGCCCACCACTTCACGGCTGAGAATTTGGTTACTCTGACATGTCTAGTTCCACTTCACAATAACTGCACTCGCCAGTCTCGTACTGTGAGGTTGGGTGGCCCACCACTTCACGGCTGAGAATTTGGTTACTCTGAAATGTCTAGTTCCACTTCACAATAACTGCACTCGCCAGTCTCGTACTGTGAGGTTGGGTGGCCCACCACTTCACGGCTGAGAATTTGGTTACTCTGAAATGTCTAGTTCCACTTCACAATAACAGCACTCGCCAGTCTCGTACTGTGAGGTTGGGTGGCCCACCACTTCACGGCTGAGCCATTGGTTACTCTGAAATGTCTAGTTCAACTTCACAATAACAGCACTCGCCAGTCTCGTACTGTGAGGTTGGGTGGCCCACCACTTCACGGCTGAGAATTTGGTTACTCTGAAATGTCTAGTTCCACTTCACAATAACTGCACTCGCCATTCTCGTACTGTGAGGTTGGGTGGCCCACCACTTCACGGCTGAGAATTTGGTTACTCTGAAATGTCTAGTTCCACTTCACAATAACTGCACTCGCCAGTCTCGTACTGTGAGGTTGGGTGGCCCACCACTTCACGGCTGAGAATTTGGTTACTCTGAAATGTCTAGTTCCACTTCACAATAACTGCACTCGCCATTCTCGTACTGTGAGGTTGGGTGGCCCACCACTTCACGGCTGAGAATTTGGTTACTCTGAAATGTCTAGTTCCACTTCACAATAACTGCACTCGCCAGTCTCGTACTGTGAGGTTGGGTGGCCCACCACTTCACGGCTGAGAATTTGGTTACTCTGAAATGTCTAGTTCCACTTCACAATAACTGCACTCGCCAGTCTCGTACTGTGAGGTTGGGTGGCCCACCACTTCACGGCTGAGCCATTGGTTACTCTGAAATGTCTAGTTCCACTTCACAATAACAGCACTCGCCAGTCTCGTTCTGTGAGGTTGGGTGGCCCACCACTTCACGGCTGAGAATTTGGTTACTCTGAAATGTCTAGTTCCACTTCACAATAACTGCACTCGCCAGTCTCGTACTGTGAGGTTGGGTGGCCCACCACTTCACGGCTGAGAATTTGGTTACTCTGAAATGTCTAGTTCCACTTCACAATAACTGCACTCGCCAGTCTCGTACTGTGAGGTTGGGTGGCCCACCACTTCACGGCTGAGCCATTGGTTACTCTGAAATGTCTAGTTCCACTTCACAATAACTGCACTCGCCAGTCTCGTACTGTGAAGTTGGGTGGCCCACCACTTCACGGCTGAGAATTTGGTTACTCTGAAATGTCTAGTTCCACTTCACAATAACAGCACTCGCCAGTCTCGTACTGTGAGGTTGGGTGGCCCACCACTTCACGGCTGAGCCATTGGTTACTCTGAAATGTCTAGTTCAACTTCACAATAACAGCACTCGCCAGTCTCGTACTGTGAGGTTGGGTGGCCCACCACTTCACGGCTGAGAATTTGGTTACTCTGAAATGTCTAGTTCCACTTCACAATAACTGCACTCGCCAGTCTCGTACTGTGAGGTTGGGTGGCCCACCACTTCACGGCTGAGCCATTGGTTACTCTGAAATGTCTAGTTCCACTTCACAATAACAGCACTCGCCAGTCTCGTTCTGTGAGGTTGGGTGGCCCACCACTTCACGGCTGAGCCATTGGTTACTCTGAAATGTCTAGTTCCACTTCACAATAACAGCACTCGCCAGTCTCGTTCTGTGAGGTTGGGTGGCCCACCACTTCACGGCTAAGAATTTGGTTACTCTGAAATGTCTAGTTCCACTTCACAATAACTGCACTCGCCAGTCTCGTACTGTGAGGTTGGGTGGCCCACCACTTCACGGCTGAGAATTTGGTTACTCTGACATGTCTAGTTCCACTTCACAATAACTGCACTCGCCAGTCTCGTACTGTGAGGTTGGGTGGCCCACCACTTCACGGCTGAGAATTTGGTTACTCTGAAATGTCTAGTTCCACTTCACAATAACTGCACTCGCCAGTCTCGTACTGTGAGGTTGGGTGGCCCACCACTTCACGGCTGAGAATTTGGTTACTCTGAAATGTCTAGTTCCACTTCACAATAACAGCACTCGCCAGTCTCGTACTGTGAGGTTGGGTGGCCCACCACTTCACGGCTGAGCCATTGGTTACTCTGAAATGTCTAGTTCAACTTCACAATAACAGCACTCGCCAGTCTCGTACTGTGAGGTTGGGTGGCCCACCACTTCACGGCTGAGAATTTGGTTACTCTGAAATGTCTAGTTCCACTTCACAATAACTGCACTCGCCAGTCTCGTTCTGTGAGGTTGGGTGGCCCACCACTTCACGGCTGAGAATTTGGTTACTCTGAAATGTCTAGTTCCACTTCACAATAACTGCACTCGCCAGTCTCGTACTGTGAGGTTGGGTGGCCCACCACTTCACGGCTGAGAATTTGGTTACTCTGAAATGTCTAGTTCCACTTCACAATAACTGCACTTGCCAGTCTCGTACTGTGAGGTTGGGTGGCCCACCACTTCACGGCTGAGAATTTGGTTACTCTGAAATGTCTAGTTCCACTTCACAATAACAGCACTCGCCAGTCTCGTTCTGTGAGGTTGGGTGGCCCACCACTTCACGGCTGAGAATTTGGTTACTCTGAAATGTCTAGTTCCACTTCACAATAACTGCACTCGCCATTCTCGTACTGTGAGGTTGGGTGGCCCACCACTTCACGGCTGAGAATTTGGTTACTCTGAAATGTCTAGTTCCACTTCACAATAACTGCACTCGCCAGTCTCGTACTGTGAGGTTGGGTGGCCCACCACTTCACGGCTGAGAATTTGGTTACTCTGAAATGTCTAGTTCCACTTCACAATAACTGCACTCGCCAGTCTCGTACTGTGAGGTTGGGTGGCCCACCACTTCACGGCTGAGCCATTGGTTACTCTGAAATGTCTAGTTCCACTTCACAATAACAGCACTCGCCAGTCTCGTTCTGTGAGGTTGGGTGGCCCACCACTTCACGGCTGAGAATTTGGTTACTCTGAAATGTCTAGTTCCACTTCACAATAACTGCACTCGCCAGTCTCGTACTGTGAGGTTGGGTGGCCCACCACTTCACGGCTGAGAATTTGGTTACTCTGAAATGTCTAGTTCCACTTCACAATAACTGCACTCGCCAGTCTCGTACTGTGAGGTTGGGTGGCCCACCACTTCACGGCTGAGAATTTGGTTACTCTGAAATGTCTAGTTCCACTTCACAATAACTGCACTCGCCAGTCTCGTACTGTGAGGTTGGGTGGCCCACCACTTCACGGCTGAGAATTTGGTTACTCTGAAATGTCTAGTTCCACTTCACAATAACTGCACTCGCCAGTCTCGTACTGTGAGGTTGGGTGGCCCACCACTTCACGGCTGAGAATTTGGTTACTCTGAAATGTCTAGTTCCACTTCACAATAACTGCACTCGCCAGTCTCGTACTGTGAGGTTGGGTGGCCCACCACTTCACGGCTGAGCCATTGGTTACTCTGAAATGTCTAGTTCCACTTCACAATAACAGCACTCGCCAGTCTCGTTCTGTGAGGTTGGGTGGCCCACCACTTCACGGCTGAGAATTTGGTTACTCTGAAATGTCTAGTTCCACTTCACAATAACTGCACTCGCCAGTCTCGTACTGTGAGGTTGGGTGGCCCACCACTTCACGGCTGAGAATTTGGTTACTCTGAAATGTCTAGTTCCACTTCACAATAACTGCACTCGCCAGTCTCGTACTGTGAGGTTGGGTGGCCCACCACTTCACGGCTGAGCCATTGGTTACTCTGAAATGTCTAGTTCCACTTCACAATAACTGCACTCGCCAGTCTCGTACTGTGAGGTTGGGTGGCCCACCACTTCACGGCTGAGCCATTGGTTACTCTGAAATGTCTAGTTCCACTTCACAATAACAGCACTCGCCAGTCTCGTTCTGTGAGGTTGGGTGGCCCACCACTTCACGGCTGAGAATTTGGTTACTCTGAAATGTCTAGTTCCACTTCACAATAACTGCACTCGCCAGTCTCGTACTGTGAGGTTGGGTGGCCCACCACTTCACGGCTGAGAATTTGGTTACTCTGAAATGTCTAGTTCCACTTCACAATAACTGCACTCGCCAGTCTCGTACTGTGAGGTTGGGTGGCCCACCACTTCACGGCTGAGCCATTGGTTACTCTGAAATGTCTAGTTCCACTTCACAATAACTGCACTCGCCAGTCTCGTACTGTGAAGTTGGGTGGCCCACCACTTCACGGCTGAGAATTTGGTTACTCTGAAATGTCTAGTTCCACTTCACAATAACAGCACTCGCCAGTCTCGTACTGTGAGGTTGGGTGGCCCACCACTTCACGGCTGAGCCATTGGTTACTCTGAAATGTCTAGTTCAACTTCACAATAACAGCACTCGCCAGTCTCGTACTGTGAGGTTGGGTGGCCCACCACTTCACGGCTGAGAATTTGGTTACTCTGAAATGTCTAGTTCCACTTCACAATAACTGCACTCGCCAGTCTCGTACTGTGAGGTTGGGTGGCCCACCACTTCACGGCTGAGCCATTGGTTACTCTGAAATGTCTAGTTCCACTTCACAATAACAGCACTCGCCAGTCTCGTTCTGTGAGGTTGGGTGGCCCACCACTTCACGGCTGAGCCATTGGTTACTCTGAAATGTCTAGTTCCACTTCACAATAACAGCACTCGCCAGTCTCGTTCTGTGAGGTTGGGTGGCCCACCACTTCACGGCTAAGAATTTGGTTACTCTGAAATGTCTAGTTCCACTTCACAATAACTGCACTCGCCAGTCTCGTACTGTGAGGTTGGGTGGCCCACCACTTCACGGCTGAGAATTTGGTTACTCTGACATGTCTAGTTCCACTTCACAATAAATAACTGCACTGAGAATTTTGATTTCGCCAGTCTCGTACTGTGAGGTTGGGTGGCCCACCACTTCACGGCTGAGAATTTGGTTACTCTGAAATGTCTAGTTCCACTTCACAATAACTGCACTCGCCAGTCTCGTACTGTGAGGTTGGGTGGCCCACCACTTCACGGCTGAGCCATTGGTTACTCTGAAATGTCTAGTTCAACTTCACAATAACAGCACTCGCCAGTCTCGTACTGTGAGGTTGGGTGGCCCACCACTTCACGGCTGAGAATTTGGTTACTCTGAAATGTCTAGTTCCACTTCACAATAACTGCACTCGCCAGTCTCGTTCTGTGAGGTTGGGTGGCCCACCACTTCACGGCTGAGAATTTGGTTACTCTGAAATGTCTAGTTCCACTTCACAATAACTGCACTCGCCAGTCTCGTACTGTGAGGTTGGGTGGCCCACCACTTCACGGCTGAGAATTTGGTTACTCTGAAATGTCTAGTTCCACTTCACAATAACTGCACTTGCCAGTCTCGTACTGTGAGGTTGGGTGGCCCACCACTTCACGGCTGAGAATTTAGTTACTCTGAAATGTCTAGTTCCACTTCACAATAACAGCACTCGCCAGTCTCGTTCTGTGAGGTTGGGTGGCCCACCACTTCACGGCTGAGAATTTGGTTACTCTGAAATGTCTAGTTCCACTTCACAATAACTGCACTCGCCATTCTCGTACTGTGAGGTTGGGTGGCCCACCACTTCACGGCTGAGAATTTGGTTACTCTGAAATGTCTAGTTCCACTTCACAATAACTGCACTCGCCAGTCTCGTACTGTGAGGTTGGGTGGCCCACCACTTCACGGCTGAGAATTTGGTTACTCTGAAATGTCTAGTTCCACTTCACAATAACTGCACTCGCCAGTCTCGTACTGTGAGGTTGGGTGGCCCACCACTTCACGGCTGAGCCATTGGTTACTCTGAAATGTCTAGTTCCACTTCACAATAACAGCACTCGCCAGTCTCGTTCTGTGAGGTTGGGTGGCCCACCACTTCACGGCTGAGAATTTGGTTACTCTGAAATGTCTAGTTCCACTTCACAATAACTGCACTCGCCAGTCTCGTACTGTGAGGTTGGGTGGCCCACCACTTCACGGCTGAGAATTTGGTTACTCTGAAATGTCTAGTTCCACTTCACAATAACTGCACTCGCCAGTCTCGTACTGTGAGGTTGGGTGGCCCACCACTTCACGGCTGAGCCATTGGTTACTCTGAAATGTCTAGTTCAACTTCACAATAACTGCACTCGCCAGTCTCGTACTGTGAGGTTGGGTGGCCCACCACTTCACGGCTGAGAATTTGGTTACTCTGAAATGTCTAGTTCCACTTCACAATAACTGCACTCGCCAGTCTCGTACTGTGAGGTTGGGTGGCCCACCACTTCACGGCTGAGAATTTGGTTACTCTGAAATGTCTAGTTCCACTTCACAATAACTGCACTCGCCAGTCTCGTACTGTGAGGTTGGGTGGCCCACCACTTCACGGCTGAGAATTTGGTTACTCTGAAATGTCTAGTTCCACTTCACAATAACTGCACTCGCCAGTCTCGTACTGTGAGGTTGGGTGGCCCACCACTTCACGGCTGAGCCATTGGTTACTCTGAAATGTCTAGTTCAACCTCACAATAACAGCACTCGCCAGTCTCGTACTGTGAGGTTGGGTGGCCCACCACTTCACGGCTGAGCCATTGGTTACTCTGAAATGTCTAGTTCCACTTCACAATAACAGCACTCGCCAGTCTCGTACTGTGAGGTTGGGTGGCCCACCACTTCACGGCTGAGCCATTGGTTACTCTGAAATGTCTAGTTCAACTTCACAATAACAGCACTTACAGCCTGCCGGGGAAGCTCTAGCAGGGCAGAAATTTGACGAACTGATTTGTTGGAATCCTATGACGGTCCCACGTTGAAGCTTTTTGCAGATTAACAGACACTACTGAAGGATCTGAGATGTTACCTCCTGTTTGTCGGTATCTTGTGTTTGTTGTCATAAGGTCGAAAAATATCTCATAGGGTGGTGCTGTAATATTAATGTGTTCCTGTGTTTTATTGATGAAAACACAGCATGATGCTCTCCAGTGCTCTACTAACCAGTGTGTCATACAACCCACTCACTATCTATTCTCTCTCTCTCTCTCTCTCTCTCTCTCTCTCTCTCTCTCTCTCTCTCTCATTCCATATTGATATGATAAAGTCTATGGTGAGGGACTTCTGTGTTTGAACCGACGGTTGTTAGCAAGATGATGATAGTATTGTGTATTCTAGAGGTCTTGTTTTACAGTGAACGTCTTATCGAACAATGGAGTTCAAGAAATAGAGTTCAGGAAACATTTACCAATGAACTAAAGTAGAAAAAGATAATAAAATCAAAAGTAACACAAGAAAATGACATAACAATAACGAGGCTATATACAGGGGTACCTATACCGAGTCAATGTTTGGGGGTACAGGTTAGTCGAGGTCATTTGGAAAGTGACTATGCATAGATAATAAACAGCAAGTAGCAGCAATGTAAACACAAAGGAGGGGGGAATACATTGTGGCCATTTGATCAAATCAAATCAAGAAGAAGTTACAGGTCTGTGAGAGCCAGAAATCTTGCTTGTTTGTAGGTGACCAAATACTTATTTTCCACCATAATTTGCAAATAAATTACAAAAAAATCCTACAATGTGATTTTCTGGATTTTTTTTCTCATTTTGTCTGTCATAGTTGAAGTGTACCTATGATGAAAATTACAGGCCTCTCTCATCTTTTTAAGTGAGAGAACTTGCACAATTGGTGGCTGACTAAATACTTTTTTGCCCCAATGTATCTAACCAAGAGTAACAAGTCAACAGCAAACATGTCATCCCCCACAAATTATGCAGTGCCCCAACTTGGGCCAATTAGTGACAATTATTATGGATTAATCAAATCAAATCACATTTATTTATATAGCCCTTCGTACGTCAGCTGATATCTCAAAGTGCTGTACAGAAACCCAGCCTAAAACCCCAAACAGCAAGCAATGCAGGTGTAGAAGCACGGTGGCTAGGAAAAACTCCCTAGAAAGGCCAAAACCTAGGAAGAAACCTAGAGAGGAACCAGGCTATGTGGGGTGGCCAGTCCTCTTCTGGCTGTGCCAGGTGGAGATTATAACAGAACATGGCCAAGATGTTCAAATGTTCATAAATGACCAGCATGGTCGAATAATAATAAGGCAGAACAGTTTAAACTGGAGCAGCAGCACGGTCAGGTGGACTGGGGACAGCAAGGAGTCATCATGTCAGGTAGTCCTGGGGCATGGTCCTAGGGCTCAGGTCAGTTGAAACTGGAGCAGCAGCACGGCCAGGTGGACTGGGGACAGCAAGGAGTCATCATGTCAGGTAGTCCTGGGGCATGGTCCTAGGGCTCAGGTCCTCCGAGAGAGAGAAAGAAAGAGAGAAGGAGAGAATTAGAGAACGCACACTTAGATTCACACAGGACACCGAATAGGACAGGAGAAGTACTCCAGATATAACAAACTGACCCTGAATTGTTCAGCAGTCTGATGGCTTGGGGGTAGAAGCTGTTGAGGAGCCTTTTGGTCCTAGACTTGGCGCTCCGGTATCGCTTGTCGTGCGGTAGCAGAGTGAACAGTGAACAACCTCTGTGTTAACAAACCTCCAAACGAGCTTCAATGCCATACAACTCTCCTTCCGTGGCCTCCAACTGCTCTTAAATGCTAGTAAAACTAAATGCATGCTTTTCAACCGATTGCTGGCAGTGTAACAGTATAGCACCCATCGCTCCACAAAAGCCGCGGCCCTTGCAGAGCAAGGGGAACAACTACTTCAAGGTCTCAGAGCGAGTGACGTCACCGATTGAAACGCTATTAGCGCACACCCCATTTCACATCGGTTAAACCCGCACCTGCCCGTCCGACTAGCATCACTACTCTGGATGGTTTTTAGACTTAGAATATGTGGACAACTACAAATACCTAGGTGTCTGGCTAGACTGTAAACTCTCCTTCCAGACTCATATTAAACATCTCCAATCCAAAGTTAAATGTATATTTTATTTTATTTCACCTTTATTTAACCAGGGAGGCCAGTTGAGAACAAGTTCTCATTTACAACTGTGACCTGGCCAAGATAAAGCAAAGCAGTGCAACACAAACAACAACACAGAGTTACACATGGAATAAACAAACATACAGTCAATAATACAATAGAAAAAGTCTATATACAGTGTGTGCAACATCGACAGGCAGGTTACCTTCGCTTTCTTTAGCTCGGTGTGGATGTTACCTGTAATCCATGGCTTCTGTTTGGGAAATGTACGTACGGTGGGACAACGTCATCGATGCACTTAGAGCAGAGGACAGTTGAACGGTCTGGTCTGTCTCTACTGTATACCATCAATATACTTAAGTAATGAACTAATAATCTAATGATAATCCTCTATGAGTTGAGCTGGGCTGAGATAGACCCTCATCTCCATCAAACCAGATTGTCTTTGTACTGTAACATGCGGTAGATGTCTGTCACAAAAGCTAACATGCTGTACAACACAAGAAGGTACATAAATACTGTCAGACATAACAGCCACTCTCCTCCAGACCACTATTTATAGTCTCCCTTTTAAAAGGTGTTCTTTCACTCTCTCTTTTTGCTTGTCAAATAACTTTCTATCTTCCTACTGTATCTCTGTCTCTCTTTCTCTCTCTATCTCTTTGTTAATAGCTTCATCTTCCCTGTCTGATTGTATCAACCTCTTTTGTAGCCTATTGTAGTGTATTGAACCGTATTGTGTTGAATCCCAGCCCGGTGTATTCATAGCACAGAGATAATTACTGCTAGTACGGAGCTGTCCTTGGTGCTGTGTCCTTATTTCTTTATGATGGTAGGCATATTAAGTGAAGTGCTAAATGAAGTCCAATAGGTTTCCAAAATGAGCTTTCACTATTGTGGTATACACAATTATAACACATAGTAACATAGTGACACCATTCACCAATGGGGAAATGAAGGCTAATACTATCAGATGGAATAGAAGTCATGACAGTTTTGCTCCACATAAAGATAACAGTATTAGTAACTAATTTCTGCCTGTGTGAACATACAACAACGTACAGTATGGGCTTGTAAAATTTCAGTAACTTCCCCAAAACGTACAGTTTTTTTTCTTCTGAAATCCTGATTTGAAGATTCCCAGAATCAGGAGGGAATCAACAGACAATCTGGGAATCCTTCAACCAGGATTTCTGGGGAAAAAACAGTAGATTTGGGGAAAAGTTACTGGAATCTTGCAGTTTAACAATATGCAACGTAACGTGTACCCTCTTATCCTCATTCATTATAGATCACTAACAACTGACCTGGTCCTCTTTATTTCCCATCCAAGGACCCAGCCCTGCAGCTGACCTCCCCCAGAACGGGGCCATCCGTGTCGGACCTGTTGGCCGTGAACTCCCCCCGCTCAGTGGAGCACCAGGTGCAGCTGCTCCAAAGGCTGCTCCAGCAGCAGGAGCAGCAGGCCCAGGCTGCTGCAGCACAGGTAGACACGTTTTCAAACTTTTCCAAATGACAGTTTGTCTTGTTGAATGCAGCTCATGAGTAACATTGGCATAGTTTGATTAGCCAAAATACTGTACATTTCACTGTTTGTTATGGTATTTTAGATCAAAAAGAGACTATTAAACTTGAGCCACAGTACCTTGGCAGATTATTAGCTAGCTAGAAACCTCGTACAGCATTTTCTGTGGTGACCACAAGTGGATATTTCATAATGTGTCTGAACCGTCACTATAAACAGTACGACATTTTATATATTGAGTTTTTTGTTCATATTTTCCCCGAATGTGTTTACGTTACTTTTCAGTAGTTCAATTAGTGTTTATTTTGTTTAACTGGTTCGTGCTACCCTGAGCTACCACTCTAATGATTGACGGTTCAGCAAGAGAGAGGTATTGCCTTTTGCTGCTGGGGCTATAAAGAATGATAAGACAGTGCTCTTCCTCAAAGGTAGCTCTCAGCTCTGCTGGTCTAACAAGACATTCCTTATGACTAACGAGCAACGTTGTCACTCTACACTCTCTAGTCTGTTTCTCATTATCTCTTGTCATTCCTGTAACCACATGTCTTGGTCTAATGAGGTTTGGGCTGGTTTTTGGGTTATAACGACGGATTATTTTTAATGCTGAGCGAACAGAGGCAGAAGAGTGAAGAAACATTCACCCTTTCATCCTGGATCAGTGGATGTGTGTTTGTGAATTTCTGTTAGATATTTGGGGGTATTTCTGTGTGTGTATGTTTAATAACCTATGAGTACATATTCATTTATATTATTTTACTGTGTGTATTTGTGTGTGTGTCCTCACAAAAATAGTAATACACAAATGTGTGTGTGTGTTCGCATTTTTGCATGCATGCGCCTGGTGTGTAAGCATGCACACGAACATACAGTATCTACATACAGTATCTACAAATAGTACCTACATATAGTATCTACATACAGTACATACATACAGTATCTACAAATAGTATCTACATACAGTATCTACATATAGTATCTACATATAGTATCTACATATAGTATCTACATACAGTATCTACAAATAGTACCTACATATAGTATCTACATACAGTACATACATACAGTATCTACAAATAGTATCTACATACAGTATCTACATATAGTATCTACATATAGTATCTACATACAGTATCTACATATAGTATCTACATATAGTATCTACATATAGTATCTACATATAGTACCTACATATAGTATCTACATATAGTATCTACATACAGTATCTACATATAGTATCTACATATAGTACCTACATATAGTATCTACATATAGTACCTACATATAGTACCTACATATAGTATCTACATATAGTATCTACATACAGTACATACATACAGTATCTACATACAGTATCTACATACAGTATCTACATATAGTATCTACATATAGTATCTGCATACAGTATCTACATATAGTATCTACATATAGTATCTGCATACAGTATCTACATACAGTATCTACATACAGTATCTACATACAGTATCTACATATAGTATCTACATACAGTATCTACATACAGTATCTACATACAGTATCTACATATAGTATCTACATACAGTATCTACATACAGTATCTACATATAGTATCTACATATAGTATCTACATATAGTATCTACATACAGGATCTACATACAGTATCTACATATAGTATCTACATACAGTATCTACATATAGTATCTACATATAGTATCTACATATAGTATCTACATACAGTATCTACATATAGTATATACATACAGTATCTACATATAGTATCTACATATAGTATCTACATACAGTATCTACATATAGTATTTACATATAGTATCTACATACAGTATCTACATATAGTATCTACATATAGTATCTACATATAGTATCTACATATAGTATCTACATACAGTATCTACATACAGTATCTACATATAGTATCTACATATAGTATTTACATACAGTATCTACATACAGTATCTACATATAGTATCTACATACAGTATCTACATACAGTATCTACATATAGTATCTACATACAGTATCTACATACAGTATCTACATACAGTATCTACATATAGTATCTACATACAGTATATATATACAGTATCTACATATAGTATCTACATACAGGATCTACATACAGTATCTACATATAGTACCTACATATAGTATCTACATATAGTATCTACATACAGTACCTACATATAGTATCTACATCCCTGCAAACATGTGTCCACCTCCCAGTGTGTGTGTGTGTGTGGTGTGTGTCTACCTAGACGTGTGTGTATACACTCTCACCTCCCAGTGTGTGTGTGTGTGGTGTGTGTCTACCTAGACGTGTGTGTATACACTCTCACCTCCCAGTGTGTGTGTGTGTGGTGTGTGTCTACCTAGACGTGTGTGTATACACTCTCACCTCCCAGTGTGTGTCTACCTAGACGTGTGTGCTCCAGGACCAGCTGTCAGTGGAGGTGCGTGCAAGGACAGACGCCCAGGCCCGTGTCCAGAGACTCCTGCTGCAGAACAAGGACCTGCTGCAGCACATCTCCCTACTGGTCAAACAGATCCAGGAGCTGGAGCTCAAGGCTGCTGGAGGACTCAGCTCCAGTGACTGGCTTTGCTTCTTTATCCATTCTCTCTTCTCTTATCCCTCGCTTTCCTTCTTCTACCCCTCACTCTTCATCCCTCTTTCTATTCACATCTCTCCCCTCTCACCCCTTTTTCTCGTCTCATCTCTCCCCTCTCATCCCTGTTTCTTGTCTCATCTCTCCCCTCTCATCCCTGTTTCTCTTCTCATCTCTCCCCTCTCATCCCTGTTTCTTGTCTCATCTCTCCCCTCTCATCCCTGTTTATTTTCCCATCTCTCCCCTCTCATCCCTGTTTCTCTTCTCATGTCTCCCCTCTCATCCCTGTTTCTTGTCTCATCTCTCCCCTCTCATTCCTGTTTCTCTTCTCATGTCTCCCCTCTCATCCCTGTTTATTTTACCATCTCTCCCCTCTCCCCTCTCCCCTCTCCTCTCTCCCCCTCATCCCTGTTTCTCTCCTCATCTCTCCCCTCTCATCCCTGTTTCTCTTCTCATGTCTCCCCTCTCATCCCTGTTTCTTGTCTCATCTCTCCCCTCTCATCCCTGTTTATTTTACCATCCCTCCCCTCTCATCCCTGTTTATTTTACCATCTCTCCCCTCTCATCCCTGTTTATTTTACCCTCTCTCCCCTCTCATCCCTGTTTATTTTACCATCTCTCCCCTCTCATCCCTGTTTATTTTACCATCTCTCCCCTCTCATCCCTGTTTATTTTACCATCTCTCCCCTCTCATCCCTGTTTATTTTACCATCTCTCCCCTCTCATCCCTGTTTATTTTACCATCTCTCCCCTCCCTCTCCCCTCTCATCCCTGTTTATTTTACCATCTCTCCTCTCATCCCTGTTTATTTTACCATCTCTCCCTCTCCCTCTCCCTCTCTCCTCTCATCCCTGTTTATTTTACCATCTCTCCCCTCTCCCCTCTCATCCCTGTTTATTTTACCATCTCTCCCCTCTCCCCTCTCCCCTCTCATCCCTGTTTCTCTTCTCATCTCTCCCCTCTCATCCCTGTTTCTCTTCTCATCTCTCCCCTGTCATCCCTGTTTCTCTTCTCATCTCTTCCCTCTCATCCCTGTTTCTTGTCTCATCTCTCCCCTCTCATCCCTCTTTCTTGTCTCATGTCTCCCCCCTCATCCCTGTTTCTCTCCTCATCTCTCCCCTCTCATCCCTGTTTCTCTTCTCATGTCTCCCCTCTCATCCCTGTTTCTTGTCTCATCTCTCCCCTCTCATCCCTGTTTATTTTACCATCCCTCCCTCTCATCCCTGTTTATTTTACCATCTCTCCTCTCATCCCTGTTTATTTTCCCTCTCCCCTCTCATCCCTGTTTTATTTTACCATCTCTCCCCTCTCATCCCTGTTTATTTTACCATCTCTCCCCTCTCATCCCTGTTTATTTTACCATCTCTCCCCTCTCATCCTGTTTATTTTACCATCTCTCCCCTCTCATCCCTGTTTATTTTACCATCTCTCCCCTCTCATCCCTGTTTATTTTACCATCTCTCCCCTCTCATCCCTGTTTATTTTACCATCTCTCCCCTCTCATCCCTGTTTATTTTACCATCTCTCTCATCCCTCTCATCCTCATTTATTTTACCATCTCTCCCTCTCCCCTCTCATCCCTGTTTATTTTACCATCTCTCCCCTCTCCCTCTCCTCTCCCTCTCATCCCTGTTTCTCTTCTCATCTCTCCCCTCTCATCCCTGTTTCTCTTCTCATCTCTCCCCTGTCATCCCTGTTTCTCTTCTCATCTCTCCCCTCTCATCCCTGTTTCTTGTCTCATCTCTCCCCTCTCATCCCTCTTTCTTGTCTCATGTCTCCCCCCTCATCCCTGTTTCTCTCCTCATCTCTCCCCTCTCATCCCTGTTTCTCTTCTCATGTCTCCCCTCTCATCCCTGTTTCTTGTCTCATCTCTCCCCTCTCATCCCTGTTTATTTTACCATCCCTCCTCCTCATCCCTGTTTATTTTACCATCTCTCCCCTCTCATCCCTGTTTATTTTGACCCTCTCTCCCCTCTCATCCCTGTTTATTTTACCATCTCTCCCCTCTCATCCCTGTTTATTTTACCATCTCTCCCCTCTCATCCCTGTTTATTTTACCATCTCTCCCCTCTCATCCCTGTTTATTTTACCATCTCTCTCCCCTCTCATCCCTGTTTGTTTACCATCTCTCCTCTCATCCCTGTTTATTTTACCATCTCTCCCCTCTCATCCCCCATCTCTCCCTCTCATCCCTGTTTATTTTACCATCTCTCCCCTCTCATCCCTGTTTATTTTACCATCTCTCCCCCTCTCATCCCTGTTTATTTTACCATCTCTCCCCTCTCATCCCTGTTTATTTTACCATCTCTCTCTCTCCTCTCATCCCTGTTTATTTTACCATCTCTCCCCTCTCATCCCTGTTTGTTTTACCATCTCTCCCCTCTCATCCCTCCCATCTCTCATCCCTGTTTATTTTACCATCTCTCCCCTCATCCCTGTTTATTTTCCCATCTCTCCCCTCTCATCCCTGTTTATTTGACCATCTCCCCTCTCATCTCTCTCCCTCTCATCCCTGTTTCTGTTTCTCTTCTCATCTCTCCCCTGTCATCCCTGTTTCTCTTCTCATCTCTCCCCTCTCATCCCTGTTTCTTGTCTCATCTCTCCCCTCTCATCCCTCTTTCTTGTCTCATGTCTCCCCCCTCATCCCTGTTTCTCTCCTCATCTCTCCCCTCTCATCCCTGTTTCTCTTCTCATGTCTCCCCTCTCATCCCTGTTTCTTGTCTCATCTCTCCCCTCTCATCCCTGTTTATTTTACCATCCCTCCCCTCTCATCCCTGTTTATTTTACCATCTCTCCCCTCTCATCCCTGTTTATTTTACCCTCTCTCCCCTCTCATCCCTGTTTATTTTACCATCTCTCCCCTCTCATCCCTGTTTATTTTACCATCTCTCCCCTCTCATCCCTGTTTATTTTACCATCTCTCCCCTCTCATCCCTGTTTATTTTACCATCTCTCCCCTCTCATCCCTGTTTATTTTACCATCTCTCCCCTCTCATCCTGTTTATTTTACCATCTCTCCCCTCTCATCCCTGTTTATTTTACCATCTCTCCCCTCTCATCCTGTTTATTTTACCATCTCTCCCTCTCATCCCTGTTTATTTTACCATCTCTCCCTCTCCTCTCATCCCTGTTTATTTTACCATCTCTCCCCTCCCTCTCTCCCTACCTCCCCTCTCATCCCTGTTTCTCTTCTCATCTCTCCCTCTCATCCCTGTTTCTCTTCTCATCTCTCCCCTCTCATCCCTGTTTCTCTTCTCATCTCTCCCCTCTCATCCCTGTTTCTCTCTCTCATCTCCCCTCTCATCCCTCTGTCTTGTCTCATGTCTCCCCCTCATCCCTGTTCCATCTTCCTCATCTCTCCCCTCTCATCCCTGTTTCTCTTCTCATGTCCCCTATCATCCCTGTTTCTTGTCTCATCTCTCCCCTCTCATCCCTGTTTATTTTACCATCCCTCCCCTCTCATCCCTGTTTATTTTACCATCTCTCCCTCTCTCCCTGTTTATTTGACCCTCCCCTCTCCTCTCTCCCTCTCCCTGTTTATTTTACCATCTCTCCCCTCTCATCCCTGTTTATTTTACCATCTCTCCCTCTCATCCCTGTTTATTTTACCATCTCTCCCCTCTCATCCCTGTTTATTTTACCATCTCTCCCATCTCTCCCCTCTCATCCCTGTTTATTTTACCATCTCTCCCCTCTCATCCCTGTTTATTTTACCATCTCCCCTCTCATCCCTGTTTATTTTACCATCCCTCTCATCCCTGTTTATTTTACCATCTCTCCCTCTCATCCCTGTTTATTTTACCATCTCTCCCCTCTCATCCCTGTTTATCCTGTTTTTTACCATCTCTCCCTCCTCTCATCCCTGTTTATTTTACCATCTCCCCTCTCATCCCTGTTTATTTTACCATCTCTCCCTCTCATCCCTGTTTATTTTACCATCTCTCCTCTCATCCCTGTTTATTTTACCATCTCTCCCCTCTCATCCCTGTTTATTTTACCATCTCTCCCTCTCATCCCTGTTTATTTGACCATCTCTCTCTCCCCCTCTCCCTCTCATCCCTGTTTCTCTTCTCATCTCTCCCCTCTCATCCCTGTTTCTCTTCTCATCTCTCCCCTGTCATCCCTGTTTCTCTTCTCATCTCTCCCCTCTCATCCCTGTTTCTTGTCTCATCTCTCCTCTCATCCCTCTTTCTTGTCTCATGTCTCCCCCTCATCCCTGTTTCTCTCCTCATCTCTCCCTCTCATCCCTGTTTCTCTTCTCATCTCTCCCCTCTCATCCCTGTTTTTGTCTCATCTCTCCCTCTCATCCCTGTTTATTTTACCATCCCTCCCCTCTCATCCCTGTTTATTTTACCATCTCTCCCCTCTCATCCCTGTTTATTTTACCCTCTCTCCCTCTCATCCCTGTTTATTTTACCATCTCTCCCCTCTCATCCCTGTTTATTTTACCATCTCTCCTCTCATCCCTGTTTATTTTACCATCTCTCCCCTCTCATCCCTGTTTATTTTACCATCTCTCCCTCTCATCCCTGTTTATTTTACCATCTCTCCCCTCTCATCCCTGTTTATTTGACCATCTCTCCCCTCTCATCCCTGTTTATTTGACCCTCTCTCCCCTCTCATCCCTGTTTATTTTACCATCTCTCCCCTCTCATCCCTGTTTATTTTACCATCTCTCCCCTCTCATCCCTGTTTATTTTACCATCTCTCCCCTCTCATCCCTGTTTATTTTACCATCTCTCCCTCTCTCATCCCTGTTTATTTTACCATCTCTCCTCCTCTCATCCCTGTTTATTTGACCATCCCCTCTTATCCCTCTCATCCCTGTTTATTTTGACCATCTCTCTCCCCTCTCATCCCTGTTTATTTTACCATCTCTCCCTCTCATCCCTGTTTATTTTACCATCTCTCCCTCTCATCCCTGTTTATTTTACCATCTCTCCTCTCATCCCTGTTTATTTTACCATCTCTCCCTCTCATCCCTGTTTATTTTACCATCTCTCCCTCTCATCCCTGTTTATTTTACCATCTCTCCCCTCTCATCCCTGTTTATTTTGACTCCATCCCTCTCTCCCCTCTCATCCCTGTTTATTTTACCATCTCTCCCCTCTCATCCCTGTTTATTTTACTCATCTCTCCCCTCTCATCCCTGTTTATTTTACCATCTCTCCCCTCTCATCCCTGTTTATTTTACCATCTCTCCCCTCTCCCTCTCATCCCTGTTTATTTTACCATCTCTCCCTCTCATCCCTGTTTATTTTACCATCTCTCCCTCTCATCCCTGTTTATTTTACCATCTCTCCCCTCTCATCCCTGTTTATTTTACCATCTCTCCCCTCTCATCCCTGTTTATTTTACCATCTCTCCCCTCTCATCCCTGTTTATTTTACCATCTCTCCTCTCTCCCCTCATCCCTGTTTATTTTACCATCTCTCCCTCTCATCCCTGTTTATTTTACCATCTCTCCCCTCTCATCCCTGTTTATTTTCCCATCTCTCCCCTCTCATCCCTGTTTATTTTACCATCTCTCCCCTCTCATCCCTGTTTATTTTACCATCTCTCCCTCTCATCCCTGTTTATTTTACATCTCTCCCCTCTCCTCTCATCCCTGTTTATTTTACCATCTCTCCCCTCTCATCCCTGTTTATTTTACCATCTCTCCCCTCTCATCCCTGTTTATTTTACCATCTCTCCCCTCTCATCCCTGTTTATTTTACCATCTCTCCCTCTCATCCCTGTTTATTTTACCATCTCTCCCCTCTCATCCCTGTTTATTTTACCATCTCTCCCTCTCCCCTCTCATCCCTGTTTATTTTACCATCTCTCCCCTCTCATCCCTGTTTATTTTACCATCTCTCCCTCTCATCCCTGTTTATTTTCCCTCTCTCCCTCTCATCCCTGTTTATTTTACCATCTCTCCCCTCTCATCCCTGTTTATTTTCCATCTCCCCTCTCATCCCTGTTTATTTGACCATCTCTCCCCTCCCTCTCCCCTCCCCTCTCCCCTCTCATCCCTGTTTCTCTTCTCATCTCTCCCCTCTCATCCCTGTTTCTCTTCTCATCTCTCCCCTCTCATCCCTGTTTCTCTTCTCATCTCTATCCCTCTCATCCCTGTTTCTTGTCTCATCTCTCCCCTCTCATCCCTGTTTCTTTCTTGTCTCTGTCTCCCCCTCATCCCATCTCATCTCTCCCCTCTCATCCCTGTTTCTCTTCTCATGTCTCCCCTCTCATCCCTGTTTCTTGTCTCATCTCTCCCCTCTCATCCCTGTTTTTTTACCATCCTCCCTCTCATCCCTGTTTATTTTACCATCTCTCCCCTCTCATCCCTGTTTATTTTACCCTCTCTCCCTCTCATCCCTGTTTATTTTACCATCTCTCCCCTCTCATCCCTGTTTACCATTTTACCATCATCTCTCCCCTCTCATCCCTGTTTATTTTACCATCTCTCCCCTCTCTCATCCCTGTTTATTTTACCATCTCTCCCCTCTCATCCCTGTTTATTTTACCATCTCTCCTCTCATCCCTGTTTATTTTACCATCTCTCCCCTCTCATCCCTGTTTATTTTACCATCTCTCCCCTCTCATCCCTGTTTATTTTACCATCTCTCCCTCTCATCCCTGTTTATTTTACCATCTCTCCCCTCATCCCTGTTTCTCTTCTCATCTCTCCCCTCTCATCCCTGTTTATTTTACCATCTCTCCCTCTCATCCCTGTTTATTTTACCATCTCTCTCCCTCTCATCCCTGTTTATTTTACCATCTCTCCCCTCTCATCCCTGTTTATTTTACCATCTCTCCCCTCTCATCCCTGTTTATTTTCCCATCTCTCCCTCTCATCCCTGTTTATTTTACATCATCTCTCCCCTCTCATCCCTGTTTATTTTACCATCTCTCCCTCTCATCCCTGTTTATTTTACCATCTCTCCCCTCTCATCCCTGTTTATTTTACCATCTCTCCCCTCTCATCCCTGTTTATTTTACCCTCTCCCCTCTCATCCCTGTTTATTTTACCATCTCTCCCCTCTCATCCCTGTTTATTTTACCATCTCCCCTCCCCTCTCCTCTCATCCTGTTTATTTTACCATCTCTCCCCTCTCATCCCTGTTTATTTTACCATCTCTCCCTCTCATCCCTGTTTATTTTCCCATCTCCCCTCTCATCCCTGTTTATTTTACCATCTCTCCCCTCTCATCCCTGTTTATTTTACCATCTCTCCCCTCTCATCCCTGTTTATTTTACCATCTCTCCCTCTCCTCTCCCCTCTCCCCTCTCATCCCTGTTTATTTTCTCATCTCTCCCTCTCATCCCTGTTTTCTCTTCTCATCTCTCCCCTGTCATCCCTGTTTCTCTTCTCATCTCTCCCCTCTCATCCCTGTTTCTTTCTCATCTCTCCCCTCTCATCCCTCTTTATTGTCTCATGTCTCCCCCTCATCCCTGTTTCTCTCCCATCTCTCCCCTCTCATCCCTGTTTCTTTTCTCATGTCTCCCCTCTCATCCCTGTTTCTTGTCTCATCTCTCCCTCTCATCCCTGTTTATTTTACCATCATCTCCCCTCTCATCCCTGTTTATTTTACCATCTCTCCCCTCCCTCTCATCCCTGTTTATTTTACCTCTCTCTCCCCTCTCATCCCTGTTTATTTTACCATCTCTCCTCTCTCCTCTCATCCCTGTTTATTTTACCATCTCTCCCCTCTCATCCCTGTTTATTTTACCATCTCTCCCCTCTCATCCCTGTTTATTTTACCATCTCTCCCCTCTCATCCCTGTTTATTTTACCATCTCTCCCCTCTCATCCCTGTTTATTTTACCATCTCTCCCCTCTCATCCCTGTTTATTTTACCATCTCTCCCCTCTCATCCCTGTTTATTTTACCATCTCTCCCTCTCATCCCTGTTTATTTTACCATCTCTCCCCTCTCATCCCTGTTTATTTTACCATCTCTCCCCTCTCATCCCTGTTTCTCTTCTCATCTCTCTCCCTCTCATCCCTGTTTATTTTCCCATCTCTCCCCTCTCATCCCTGTTTATTTTACCATCTCTCCCTCTCCCCTCTCATCCCTGTTTATTTTACCATCTCTCCCCCCTCTCATCCCTGTTTATTTTACCATCTCTCCCCTCTCATCCCTGTTTATTTTACCATCTCTCCCCTCTCATCCCTGTTTATTTTACCATCTCTCCCCTCTCATCCCTGTTTATTTTACCATCTCTCCCCTCTCATCCCTGTTTATTTTACCATCTCTCCCCTCTCCCCTCTCATCCCTGTTTATTTTACCATCTCTCCCCTCTCATCCCTGTTTATTTTACCATCTCTCCCCTCTCATCCCTGTTTATTTTCCCATCTCTCCCCTCTCATCCCTGTTTATTTTACCATCTCTCCCCTCTCATCCCTGTTTATTTTACCATCTCTCCCCTCTCATCCCTGTTTATTTTACCATCTCTCCCTCTCCCTCTCCCCTCTCCCTCTCATCCCTGTTTCTCTTCTCATCTCTCCCCTCTCATCCCTGTTTTTTCTTCTCATCTCTCCCCTGTCATCCCTGTCTTCTCTTCTCATCTCTCCATCTCTCTCATCCCTGTTTATTTTCTCATCTCTCCCCTCTCATCCCTCTTTCTTGTCTCATGTCTCCCCCTCATCCCTGTTTCTCTCTCATCTCATCCCCTCTCATCCCTGTTTCTCTTCTCATGTCTCCCCTCTCATCCCTGTTTCTTGTCTCATCTCTCCCCTCTCATCCCTGTTTATTTTACCATCCCTCCCCTCTCATCCCTGTTTATTTTACCATCTCTCCCCTCTCATCCCTGTTTATTTTACCCTCTCTCCCCTCTCATCCCTGTTTATTTTACCATCTCTCCCTCTCATCCCTGTTTATTTTACCATCTCCCTGTTTATTTTACCATCTCTCATCCCTGTTTATTTTACCATCTCTCCCCTCTCATCCCTGTTTATTTTACCATCTCTCCCCTCTCATCCCTGTTTATTTTACCATCTCTCCCCTCTCATCCCTGTTTATTTTACCATCTCTCCCCTCTCATCCCTGTTTATTTTACCATCTCTCCCCTCTCATCCCTGTTTATTTTACCATCTCTCCCCTCTCATCCCTGTTTATTTTACCATCTCTCCCCTCTCATCCCTGTTTATTTTACCATCTCTCCCCTCTCATCCCTGTTTCTCTTCTCATCTCTCCCCTCTCATCCCTGTTTATTTTACCATCTCTCCCCTCTCATCCCTGTTTATTTTACCATCTCTCCCCTCTCCCCTCTCATCCCTGTTTATTTTACCATCTCTCCCCTCTCATCCCTGTTTATTTTACCATCTCTCCCCTCTCCCCTCTCCCCTCTCATCCCTGTTTATTTTACCATCTCCCTCCCTCTCCCCTCTCATCCCTGTTTATTTTACCATCTCTCCCCTCTCATCCCTGTTTATTTTACCATCTCTCTCCCTCTCATCCCTGTTTATTTTACCATCTCTCCCTCTCATCCCTGTTTATTTTACCATCTCTCCCTCTCATCCCTGTTTATTTTACCATCTCTCCCTCTCCCTCTCATCCCTGTTTATTTTACCATCTCTCTCTCTCCCCTCTCCCTCTCATCCCTGTTTATTTTACCATCTCTCCCCTCTCATCCCTGTTTATTTTACCATCTCTCCCTCTCATCCCTGTTTATTTTCCCATCTCCCTCTCATCCCTGTTTATTTTACCATCTCTCCCCTCTCATCCCTGTTTATTTTACCATCTCTCCCCTCTCATCCCTGTTTATTTTACCATCTCCTCCCCTCCCTCTCCCATCTCCCCTCTCATCCCTGTTTCTCTTCTCATCTCTCCCCTCTCATCCCTGTTTTCTTCTCATCTCCCCTGTCATCCCTGTTTCTCTTCTCATCTCTCCCCTCTCATCCCTGTTTCTTGTCTCATCTCTCCCCTCTCATCCCTCTTTCTTGTCTCATGTCTCCCCCCTCATCCCTGTTTCTCTCCTCATCTCTCCCCTCTCATCCCTGTTTCTCTTCTCATGTCTCCCCTCTCATCCCTGTTTCTTGTCTCATCTCTCCCCTCTCATCCCTGTTTATTTTACCATCCCTCCCCTCTCATCCCTGTTTATTTGACCATCTCTCCCCTCTCATCCCCATTTTACCCTCTCTCCCCTCTCATCCCTGTTTATTTTACCATCTCTCCCCTCTCATCCCTGTTTATTTTACCATCTCTCCCCTCTCATCCCTGTTTATTTTACCATCTCTCCCCTCTCATCCCTGTTTATTTTACCATCTCTCCTCTCCCTCTCATCCCTGTTTATTTTACCATCTCTCCCTCTCATCCCTGTTTATTTTACCATCTCTCCCTCTCATCCCTGTTTATTTTCATCTCTCCCCTCTCATCCCTGTTTATTTTACCATCTCTCCCTCTCATCCCTGTTTATTTTACCATCTCTCCCCTCTCATCCCTGTTTATTTTACCATCTCTCCCCTCTCATCCCTGTTTATTTTACCATCTCTCCCCCCTCTCATCCCTGTTTATTTTACCATCTCTCCCCCTCTCATCCCTGTTTGTTTTACCATCTCTCCCCCTCTCATCCCTGTTTATTTTACCATCTCTCCCTCTCATCCCTGTTTATTTTACCATCTCTCCCCTCTCATCCCTGTTTATTTTACCATCTCTCCCTCTCATCCCTGTTTATTTTACCATCTCTCCCTCTCTCCCTGTTTATTTTACCATCTCTCCCCTCTCATCCCTGTTTATTTTACCATCTCTCTCCCTCTCCTCTCCCCTCTCATCCCTGTTTCTCTTCTCATCTCTCCCCTCTCATCCCTGTTTCTCTTCTCATCTCTCCCCTGTCATCCCTGTTTCTCTTCTCATCTCTCCCCTCTCATCCCTGTTTCTTGTCTCATCTCTCCCCTCTCATCCCTCTTTCTTGTCTCATGTCTCCCCCCTCATCCCTGTTTCTCTCCTCATCTCTCCCCTCTCATCCCTGTTTCTCTTCTCATGTCTCCCTCTCATCCCTGTTTCTTGTCTCATCTCTCCCCTCTCATCCCTGTTTATTTTACCATCCCTCCCCTCTCATCCCTGTTTATTTTACCATCTCTCCCCTCTCATCCCTGTTTATTTTACCATCTCTCCCCTCTCATCCCTGTTTATTTTACCATCTCTCCCCTCTCATCCCTGTTTATTTTACCATCTCTCCCCTCTCATCCCTGTTTATTTTACCATCTCTACCCTCTCATCCCTGTTTATTTTACCATCTCTGCCCTCTCATCCCTGTTTATTTTACCATCTCTCCCTCTCCTCCCTCTCATCCATGTTTATTTTACCATCTCTCCCCCTCTCTCCCTCTCATCCCTGTTTATTTTACCATCTCTCCCCTCTCCCTCCCCCTCATCCCTCTCATCCCTGTTTATTTTACCATCTCCCCTCTCCCTCTCATCCCTGTTTATTTTATCTCTCCCCTCTCCCTCTCCCCTCTCCCCTCTCATCCCTGTTTATTTTACCATCTCTCCCCTCCCCTCTCCCTCTCATCCCTGTTTATTTTACCATCTCTCCCCTCTCTCCCTCTCATCCCTGTTTATTTTACCATCTCTCCTCTCATCCCTGTTTATTTTCTCTCCATCTCTCCCTCTCTCTCCTCTCATCCCTGTTTATTTTACCATCTCTCCCCTCTCCCCTCTCCCCTCTCCCCTCTCATCCCTGTTTATTTTACCATCTCTCCCCTCTCATCCCTGTTTATTTTACCATCTCTCCCCTCTCCCTCTTCCCTCTCCCTCTCATCCCTGTTTATTTTACCATCTCTCCCTCCCTCTCCCTCTCCCCTCTCATCCCTGTTTATTTTACCATCTCCTCCTCTCCCCTCTCCCTCTCATCCCTCTCATCCCTGTTTATTTTACCATCTCTCCCCTCTCCCCTCTCCCCTCTCCCCTCTCCCCTCTCATCCCTGTTTCTCTTCTCATCTCTCCCCTCTCATCCCTGTTTCTCTTCTCATCTCTCCCCTGTCATCCCTGTTTCTCTTCTCATCTCTCCCCTCTCATCCCTGTTTCTTGTCTCATCTCTCCCCTCTCATCCCTGTTTATTTTACCATCCCTCCCCTCTCATCCCTGTTTATTTTACCATCTCTCCCCTCTCATCCCTGTTTATTTTACCCTCTCTCTCCCTCTCATCCCTGTTTATTTTACCATCTCTCCCCTCTCATCCCTGTTTATTTTACCATCTCTCCTCTCATCCCTGTTTATTTTACCATCTCTCCCTCTCATCCCTGTTTATTTTACCATCTCTCCCCTCTCATCCCTGTTTATTTTACCATCTCTCCCCTCTCATCCCTGTTTATTTTACCATCTCTCCCCTCTCCCCTCTCCCCTCTCATCCCTGTTTATTTTACCATCTCTCCCCTCTCCCCTCTCCCCTCTCATCCCTGTTTATTTTACCATCTCTCCCCTCTCCCCTCTCCCTCTCCCTCTCATCCCTGTTTATTTTACCATCACTCCCCTCTCCCTCTCCCCTCTCATCCCTGTTTATTTTACCATCTCTCCTCTCCCCTCTCCCCTCTCCCTCTCATCCCTGTTTATTTTACCATCTCTCCCCTCCCCTCTCCCTCTCATCCCTGTTTATTTTACCATCTCTCCCCTCCCTCCCTCTCTCCCCTCTCATCCCTGTTTATTTTACCATCTCTCCCCTCTCATCCCTGTTTATTTTACCATCTCCCCCTCTCCCTCTCTCCTCTCATCCCTGTTTATTTTACCATCTCTCCCTCTCTCCCTCTCCCTCTCCCCTCTCATCCCTGTTTATTTTACCATCTCTCCCCTCTCATCCCTGTTTATTTTACCATCTCTCCCCTCTCCCCTCTCCCCTCTCCCCTCTCCCCTCTCATCCCTGTTTATTTTACCATCTCTCCCCTCTCCCCTCTCCCCTCTCATCCCTGTTTATTTTACCATCTCTCCCCTCATCCCCCTCTCCCCTCCCTCCCCTCTCATCCCTGTTTATTTTACCATCTCTCCCCTCTCCCCTCTCCCCTCTCTCCCTCTCATCCCTGTTTCTTTTCCATCTCTCCCCTCTCATCCCTGTTTCTCTTCTTCTCTCTCTCCTGTCATCCCTGTTTCTCTTCTCATCTCTCCTCTCATCCCTGTTTCTTGTCTCATCTCTCATCCCTACCTCTCCCTCTTTCTTGTCTCATGTCTCATGAGGGAGAGATCATCTCTCTGTCTCATGAGGAGAGGGGAGAGAGGGAGAGAGAGGTAAAATAAACAGGGATGAGAGAGGAGAGAGGGGAGAGATGGTAAAATAAACAGGGATGAGAGGGGAGAGAGGGGAGAGTAAAATAAACAGGATGAGAGGGGAGAGAGGGAGAGATGGTAAAATAAACAGGGATGAGAGAGGGGAGAGGGAGAGGGAGAGATGGTAAAATAAACAGGGATGAGAGGAGAGAGGAGGGGAGAGATGGTAAAATAAACAGGGATGAGAGGAGAGGGAGAGGGAGAGATGGTAAAATAAACAGGGATGAGGGGAGGGGAGAGATGGTAAAATAAACAGGGATGAGAGGGAGAGGGGAGAGATGGTAAAATAAACAGGGATGAGAGGGGAGAGGGGAGAGGGGAGAGATGGTCCCCTCTAAACAGGGATGAGAGGGGAGAGGGGAGATGGTAAAATAAACAGGGATGAGAGGGAGAGAGGGGAGAGATGGTAAAATAAACAGGGATGAGAGGGAGAGGGGAGAGGGGAGAGATGGAAATAAACAGGGATGAGAGGGAGAGGGGAGAGATGGTAAAATAAACAGGGATGAGAGGGGAGAGAGGGGAGAGATGGCAAATAAACAGGGATGAGGGGAGGGGAGAGGGGAGAGATGGTAAAATAAACAGGGATGAGAGGGGAGAGAGGGGAGAGATGGTAAAATAAACAGGGATGAGAGGGGAGAGGGGAGAGATGGTAAAATAAACAGGGATGAGAGGGGAGAGAGGGGAGAGATGGTAAAATAAACAGGGATGAGAGGGGAGAGGGGAGAGATGGTAAAATAAACAGGGATGAGAGGGAGAGAGGGAGAGATGGTAAAATAAACAGGGATGAGATGGTAAAATAAACAGGGATGAGAGGGGAGAGAGGGGAGAGATGGTAAAATAAACAGGATGAGAGGGGAGAGGGGAGAGGGGAGAGATGGTAAAATAAACAGGGATGAGATTTTATTTGTATCTTTCATTATTTATCCCTCTTTTAATCTCACTCTCTCTCTTCTCTGTTTTCTCCACAGTGGGCTCCCAGGACAGTTTGCTGGAGATCACCTTCCGTGCCAAGCCCCCCCTGCGTGACGCCCCCACCATCCCCACCTCCATGGGCCCCCAGCAGGGTCAGCCCCAGATCAACAATGGCCCATGGGCCTCCACCCTAACAGGGTCCTCTCCACCAGGGACCAGGGCCCCGGAGAGCCTCTCTCTGGGGCCTGGCGGTAGTGCCGTGAGGCTGGAGTGCTTCCGCTTCCCCCGCCGCAGGGGAGAGGAGCCCCACCAGAACCAAGACCAGGAGGGGGAGAGTCCGAGCTCAGGCGGCCCAGACGGGGACTCCCCTGTGGGTGGAGAGGAGGTCCTTGGAGCCCTGGAGCTCCTCCGGTTCCGGGAGTCGGGGATCGGTTCGGAATACGAGTCCAACACGGACGAGAGCAGTGACAGGGACAGCTGGGGGCAGGGCGAGGGTGCGGGGCCTGAGGGCACGGCACGCCTCTTCAACGTGCTGAACGCAGAGAGCCCTTCAGACTGTCTGGATGATGAGATGGCTGTGTAGCCCTCCACAGCTCTGCTTCACTCAGTCATAGCATATACAGTAGTGCTATAGTGCTGTTGACAGTTCTCCTCCCTCCAAACTCTGCTCACAGTACTTTTGTTTGATATTTGTTAATATTTATGAGATATGTGTTTATATTTGTTATACTTGCTAAATATGTTTTTTTTGTTGCATTGTTTACATATGTTGGATATTTTATTATTTGTTTATTTTTGCCGTTTTTGTTTATATTTGATGCAGTTGTTTACATGTGTTTGTTGCATTTGTTTTATATTTTTTAATATATTTTGTCTCAGCACTTGACATTCTGCTGCTGTTTCTACTCCCCTGGGCTTATTGCAGTGTAGTTGTAGTCTGTGTCAGACTCTATATCTAAATATATGACTCTGGTCTATATCATATATCTAAATATATGCCTCTGGTCTGTATCATATATCTATATGACTCTGGTCTGTATCATAAATCTATATGACTCTGGTCTGTATCATATATCTAAATATATGACTCTGGTCTGTATCATATATCTAAATATATGACTCTGGTCTGTATCATATATCTAAATATATGACTCTGGTCTGTATCATATATCTAAATATATGACTCTGGTCTGTATCATATATCTAAATATATGACTCTGGTCTGTATCATATATCTAAATATATGACTCTGGTCTGTATCATATATCTAAATATATGACTCTGGTCTGTATCATATATCTAAATATATGACTCTGGTCTGTATCATATATCTAAATATATGACTCTGGTCTGTATCATATATCTAAATATATGACTCTGGTCTATATCATATATCTAAATATATGACTCTGGTCTATATCATATATCTAAATATATGACTCTGGTCTGTATCATATATCTAAATATATGACTCTGGTCTGTATCATATATCTAAATATATGACTCTGGTCTGTATCATATATCTAAATATATGACTCTGGTCTGTATCATATATCTAAATATATGACTCTGGTCTGTATCATATATCTAAATATATGACTCTGGTCTGTATCATATATCTAAATATATGACTCTGGTCTGTATCATATATCTAAATATATGACTCTGGTCTGTATCATATATCTAAATATATGACTCTGGTCTGTATCATATATCTAAATATATGACTCTGGTCTGTATCATATATCTAAATATATGACTCTGGTCTGTATCATATATCTAAATATATGACTCTGGTCTGTATCATATATCTAAATATATGACTCTGGTCTGTATCATATATCTAATTATATGACTCTGGTCTGTATCATATATCTAAATATATGACTCTGGTCTGTATCATATATCTATATGACTGGTCTGTATCATATATCTAAATATATGACTCTGGTCTGTATCATATATCTAAATATATGACTCTGGTCTGTATCATATATCTAAATATATGACTCTGGTCTGTATCATATATCTAAATATATGACTCTGGTCTGTATCATATATCTAAATATATGACTCTGGTCTGTAATCATATATCTAAATATATGACTCTGGTCTGTATCATATATCTAAATATATGACTCTGGTCTGTATCATATATCTAATTATATGACTCTGGTCTGTATCATATATCTAAATATATGACTCTGGTCTGTATCATATATCTATATGACTGGTCTGTATCATATATCTAAATATATGACTCTGGTCTGTATCATATATCTAAATATATGACTCTGGTCTGTATCATATATCTAAATATATGACTCTGGTCTGTATCATATATCTATATGACTCTGGTCTGTATCATATATCTAAATATATGACTGGTCTGTATCATATATCTATATGACTCTGGTCTGTATCATATATCTAAATATATGACTCTGGTCTGTATCATATATCTAAATATATGACTCTGGTCTGTATCATATATCTATATGACTCTGGTCTGTATCATATATCTATATGACTCTGGTCTGTATCATATATCTATATGACTCTGGTCTGTATCATATATCTATATGACTCTGGTCTGTGTTATTGGGCCATTGTGTAACAGTGAAACACACCCCCCCAGCTTGGCCAGTCATCAGTCTTGATGTTTTTTCTTATTGAAAGACTTTAAATGGGTTAAAAAGGACTAAACTAGACTTGATATTGTTTTGATATTGACTTGATATTGTTTTGAACTGTGAACTGCAAACACCTGCTGTACTAACACTGTGTTACAGTACATTTGACTGGATCTCATTTGTAACGGACAAGTGATTCAAAACAGTTTATATGCATGTTTTTATCCACCACATTGCAACATACAATATATCCTTTTCCCCTAGACTATGGTACGATTCACTTTTGTGCCAACTGAATATCATACAGCACAACCAAAATGTTATTAACCATAATGTCAACAGCTCAACTCACCATCGCTACACTGTTTCCCCATCTCTCCCAAGATAGGATTTAGATTGACTTTGGAGCCAATAATCTATCACTACTCTGTAGAGGAGAGGTTTTGAGCCAATAATCTATCACTACTCTGTAGAGGAGAGGTTTTGAGCCAATAATCTATCACTACTCTGTAGAGGAGAGGTTTTGAGCCAATAATCTACCACTACTCTGTAGAGGAGAGGTTTTAGGCCAATAATCTATCACTACTCTCTGCAGAGGAGAGGTTTTGAGCCAATAATCTATCACTACTCTCTGTAGAGGAGAGGTTTTAGGCCGATAATCTATCACTACTCTGTAGAGGAGAGGTTTTAGGCCAATAATCTATCACTACTCTGTAGAGGAGTGATTTTGAGCCAATAATATATCACTACTCTGTAGAGGAGAGGTTTTAGGCCAATAATCTATCACTACTCTGTAGAGGAGAGGTTTTAGGCCAATAATCTATCACTACTCTGTAGAGGACAGGTTTTAGGCCAATAATCTATCACTACTCTCTGTAGAGGAGAGGTTTTAGGCCAATAATATATCACTACTCTGTAGAGGACAGGTTTTAGGCCAATAATCTATCACTACTCTGTAGAGGAGAGGTTTTAGGCCAATAATCTATCACTACTCTGTAGATGAGAGGTTTTAGGCCAATAATCTATCACTACTCTGTAGAGGAGAGGTTTTAGGCCAATAATCTATCACTACTCTGTAGAGGAGTGATTTTGAGCCAATAATATATCACTACTCTGTAGAGGAGAGGTTTTAGGCCAATAATCTATCACTACTCTGTAGAGGAGAGGTTTTAGGCCAATAATCTATCACTACTCTGTAGAGGAGAGGTTTTAGGCCAATAATCTATCACTACTCTGTAGAGGACAGGTTTTAGGCCAATAATCTATCACTACTCTCTGTAGAGGAGAGGTTTTAGGCCAATAATATATCACTACTCTGTAGAGGACAGGTTTTAGGCCAATAATCTATCACTACTCTGTAGAGGAGAGGTTTTAGGCCAATAATCTATCACTACTCTGTAGAGGAGAGGTTTTAGGCCAATAATCTATCACTACTCTGTAGAGGAGAGGTTTTGAGCCAATAATCTATCACTACTCTGTAGAGGAGAGGTTTTAGGCCAATAATCTATCACTACTCTGTAGAGGAGAGGTTTTAGGCCAATAATCTATCACTACTCTGTAGAGGAGAGGTTTTAGGCCAATAATCTATCACTACTCTGTAGAGGTAAGGTTTTGAGCCAATAATCTATCACTACTCTCTGTAGAGGAGAGGTTTTGAGCCAATAATCTATCACTACTCTGTAGAGGAGAGATTTTAGGCCAATAATCTATCACTACTCTGTAGAGGAGAGATTTTGAGCCAATAATCTATCACTACTCTGTAGAGGAGAGGTTTTAGGCCAATAATCATCTATCACTACTCTCTGTAGAGGAGAGGTTTTAGGCCAATAATCTATCACTACTCTGTAGAGGAGAGGTTTTAGGCCAATAATCTATCACTACTCTGTAGAGGAGAGGTTTTAGGCCAATAATCTATCACTACTCTGTAGAGGACAGGTTTTAGGCCAATAATCTATCACTACTCTCTGTAGAGGAGAGGTTTTAGGCCAATAATATATCACTACTCTGTAGAGGACAGGTTTTAGGCCAATAATCTATCACTACTCTGTAGAGGAGAGGTTTTAGGCCAATAATCTATCACTACTCTGTAGAGGAGAGGTTTTAGGCCAATAATATATCACTACTCTGTAGAGGACAGGTTTTAGGCCAATAATCTATCACTACTCTGTAGATGAGAGGTTTTAGGCCAATAATCTATCACTACTCTGTAGAGGAGAGGTTTTAGGCCAATAATCTATCACTACTCTGTAGAGGAGAGGTTTTGAGCCAATAATCTATCACTACTCTGTAGAGGAGAGGTTTTAGGCCAATAATCTATCACTACTCTGTAGAGGAGAGGTTTTAGGCCAATAATCTATCACTACTCTGTAGAGGAGAGGTTTTAGGCCAATAATCTATCACTACTCTGTAGAGGTAAGGTTTTGAGCCAATAATCTATCACTACTCTCTGTAGAGGAGAGGTTTTGAGCCAATAATCTATCACTACTCTGTAGAGGAGAGATTTTAGGCCAATAATCTATCACTACTCTGTAGAGGAGAGATTTTGAGCCAATAATCTATCACTACTCTGTAGAGGAGAGGTTTTAGGCCAATAATCATCTATCACTACTCTCTGTAGAGGAGAGGTTTTAGGCCAATAATCTATCACTACTCTGTAGAGGAGAGGTTTTAGGCCAATAATCTATCACTACTCTCTGTAGAGGAGAGGTTATAGGCCAATAATCTATCACTACTCTGTAGAGGAGAGGTTTTGAGCCAATAATCTATCACTACTCTCTGTAGAGGAGAGGTTTTAGGCCAATAATCTATCACTACTCTGTAGAGGAGAGGTTTAGGCCAATAATCTATCACTACTCTGTAGAGGAGAGGTTTTAAGCCAATAATATATCACTACTCTGTAGAGGAAGGTTTTAGGCCAATAATCTATCACTACTCTGTAGAGGAGAGGTTTTAGGCCAATAATCTATCACTACTCTCTGTAGAGGAGAGGTTTTGAGCCAATTGAATATCATGCAGTCAAAATGTTATTACTATTTCTACAGTAGCTCAACATAGCTATTTTCTCTCTCTCCCAAGGCGAGGCATGTTAGGATTCACTATTTCACTATTTCACTAGTCTTAAGATGTTTACTGACTATCGTCCCGAATCAAAATGTTGTTCGCAGCGGAGAGGTGTGTTGCAAAAACAGCATCGTATTTAGCAGGTGCTGCTCTCTGCAACACGGCTGTCACTATTCCCTCGTGTCAATGTACTGCACCACTGCAGCCGTTTCATATTGGAATGGCCCAGCTGTCAAACAGCAGGACTTTTTGACTCAGCGCCAAGCCTCTGACTCAATGTATTGGTGGGCCGTGTCTTTGAGCACTCTCCAAATCGATAAATCTCTCTCTCTCTCCTACTCTCTTACTTTTTTGTGCGTGTTTTACTCTCTTTCGCTCTCTGACTCTCTCGCTCTCCCCCCCACACACATACACACACACTCTTTATATTTCTCTGGTGCCCTCTCTACTTGTCTTTTACTCTCCCCCCTCTTCTCTCTCTCCCCCTCTCTTCTCTCTCTCCCCTCTTCTCTCTCTCTCCCCTCTTCTCTCTCTCTTCTCTCTCTCCCTTCTCTTCTCTCTTTCCCCCTCTTCTCTCTCTTCTCTCTATCTCTCTCTCTTCTCTCTTTCCCTCCTCTTCTCTCTTTCCCCTCTCTCTATTCTCTCTCTCCCCCTCTCTTCTCTCTTTCCCCTCTCTCTCTTCTCTCTCTCCCCCTCTCTTCTATCTTTCCCCCTCTTCTCTCCCCCTCTCTTCTCTCTCTCCCCCTCTCTTCTCTCTTTCCCCCTCTTCTCTCTCTCTTCTCTCTCTCCCCCTCTCTTCTTTCTTTCCCCCTCTTCTCTCTCTCTTCTCTCTCTCCCCCTCTCTTCTCTCTTTCCCCCTCTTCTCTCTCTCTTCTCTCTTTCCCTCCTCTTCTCTCTTTCCCCTCTCTCTCTTCTCTCTCTCTTCTCTCTCTCTTCTCTCTTTCCCTCCTCTTCTCTCTTTCCCCTCTCTTTCTTCTCTCTCTCCCCCTCTCTTCTCTCTTTCCCCTCTCTCTATTGTCTCTCTCTTCTCTCTCGCTTCTCTCTTTCCCTCCTCTTCTCTCTTTCCCCTCTCTCTCTTCTCTCTCTCCCCCTCTCTTCTCTATTTCCCCTCTCTGTCTTCTCTCTCTCCCCCTCTCTTCTCTCTTTCCCCCTCTTCTCTCTCTCTTCTCTCTCTCCTCTCTCTTCTCTCTTTCCCCCTCCTCTCTCTCTCCTTCTCCTCTTCTCTCTTTCCCTCTCTCTTTCTTCTCTCTCTCTTTCCCCTCTCTTCTCTCTTTCCCCCTCTCTCTTCTCTCTCTCCTCTCTCTCTCTCTCCCCTCTCTTCTCTCTTTCCCCCTTTTCTCTCTCTCTTCTCTCTCTCCCCTCTCTTCTCTCTTTCCCCTCTCTCTCTTCTCTCTCTCCCCCTCTCTTCTCTCTTTCCCCTCTCTCTCTTCTCTCTCTCCCCCTCTCTCTTCTCTCTTTTCCCTCTCTCTCTCTTCTCTCTCTCCCCCTCTCTTCTCTCTTTCCCCTCTCTCTCTTCTCTCTCTCCCCCTCTCTTCTCTCTTTCCCCTCTCTCTCTTCTCTCTCTCCCCTCTCTCTTCTCTCTTTCCCCCTCTTTCTCTTTCCCCTCTCTTTCTTCTCTCTCTCCCCCTCTCTTCTCTCTTTCCCCCTCCTATTCTTCTCTCTCTCTTCTCTCTTTCCCTCCTCTTCTCTCTTTCCCCTCTCTCTCTTCTCTCTCTCCCTCCTCTCTTCTCTCTTTCCCCTCTCTCTTCTCTCTCTTCCCCTCTCTTCTCTCTTTCCCCCTCTTTCTCTCTCTCTTCTCTCTCTCCCCCTCTCTTCTCTCTCTCCCCCTCTTCTCTCTCTCTTCTTCTCTCTCTCTTCTCTCTTTCCTCTTTCCCTCTCTTCTTTCCCCTCTCTCTCTTCTCTCTCTCCCCCTCTCTTCTCTCTTTATCCTCTCTCTCTTCTCTCTCTCCCCCTCTCTTCTCTCTTTCCCCCTCTTCTCTCTCTCTTCTCTCTCTCCCCTCTCTTCTCTCTCTCCCCCTCTTCTCTTCTCCCTCTCTTCTCTTCTCTTCTCCTTTCCTCTCTCTCTTTCCCTCTCTTCTCTTCTCTCTCTCTTCCCTCTCTTCTCTTCTTCTTTCCCTTCTCTCTCTTCTCTCTCTCCCCTCTCTTCTCTCTTCCCCCTCTTCTCTCTCTCTTCTCTCTCTCCCCTCTCTTCTCTCTTTCCCTCTCTTCTCTCTCTCTCTCCCTCTCTCTTCTCTTTCCCCTCTCTCTCTCTCTCTCCCCTCTCTTCTCTCTCTCTCTCTCTTCTCTCTCTCCCCTCTCTTCTCTCTTTCCCCTCTCTCTCTTTCTCTCTCCCCCTCTCTTCTCTCTTTCCCTTCTCTCTCTTCTCTTTCCCCCTCTTCTCTCTCTCTTCTCTCTCTCCCCCTCTCTTCTCTCTTCTCTCTTTCCTCTCTCCCCTCTCTTCTCTCTTTCCCCCTCTTCTTCTCTCTTTCCCCTCTCTCTCTTCTCTCTCTCCCCTCTCTTCTCTCTTTCCCCTCTCTCTCTCCCTTTCTTCTCTCTTTCCCCTCTCTCTCTTCTCTCTCTCCCCCTCTCTTCTCTCTTTCCCCCTCTCTTCTCTCTCTTCTCCCTCCTCTCTCTTCTCTCTCTCCCCCTCTCTCCCCCTCTCTTATCTCTTTTCCCCCTCTCTCTCTTCTCTCTCTCCCCTCTCTTCTCTATTTCTCCTCTCTCTCTTCTCTCTCTCCCCCTCTCTTCTCTTTCTCTTCTCTCTCTCTCTCTTCTCTCTTCCCTCTCTCTTCTCTCTCTTCTCCTTCTCTCTCTTCTCTCTCTCCCTCTCTCTTCTCTCTCTCCCCTCTCTTTCTCTCTCTCCCCCTCTCTTCTCTCTCCCTCTTTCTCTCTCTCCCTCCCTTCTCTCTCTCCCCCTTTCTTCTCTCTTTCTTTAATTTCCCCTCTCTCTCTTCTCTCTCTCCCCTCTCTTCTCTCTTTCCCCTCTCTCTCTCTCTCTTTCTCTTTCCCCCTCTCTCTCTCTTCTCCCCTCTCTCTTCTCTCTCTCCCCTCTCTTCTCTCTCTCCCCTCTCTTCTCTCTCTCCCCCTCTCTTCTCTCTTTCCCCCTCCTCTCTCTCTTCCCTCTCTTCTCTCTCTCTCCTCTCTTTCCCTCCTCTTCTCTCTCTCTCTCTCTCTCTCCCCTCTCTCTCTCCCCCTCTCTCTATCATGTCTTTTCTGATATGAAAGTGTACAAGTGGAAGTGCACTATTTTGACGTGATGTCACTGGTGCTCTCCTCGTTGAATTAAATGCCCTTTCTCAAATGCCATGTTCAATATATCTCCTCTTTTAGATCATGTGAAGGAATGATAAATAGCCTGCTGTTTTAGAATGCATCCAAAATGGCACCCTATTCACTAGTCGTGCACTACGTAGTGAATAGTGTGCCATTTGGGATGCATCGTTAGTTTGCCTCATCCTCCTGTGAAGCGCTTATCCAGACCTGGGTTCAAATAGTATTTCAAATATTTTAAATACTTTGAGCAATCGCATTAACCTGCCTGGAGTGCCAGGTGCACTTTTGGGACTGTTCTATTAGTTTCATTGCAACAGGCAAACTCAATCAAGCTCAAATAAAACGCAGCTGAAGTATTTGAAATGATTTCAAATACTATTTGAACCCAGGTCTCCTCTTATCATATTCCGCACCGGCTCTTCTCTGGTAACGACTTTCTGTGCTCCAACTAACATTGACCTTTTCAAAATGTCTTTCTCTGTCGGTATTTATAGCCATTAGCTGTCTGGACACAGTGGACTGTGTTGAGAGCATTTTGAAAGGTGCTGGCCTGACTGGGAGAGCAAGAGCCCAACAGCGCTGGTCTTCGGATGGGATCAGCACCTGTGGGAGCATTCATTAAGCTCAATGTGACAAGAATACTGACATGGCTGTTTCCTGGGTAGCTAACGCGGTACAGCACATACATGTTGGACATGCTAAAACACATTTGCTGAATATGGAATCTAGTGTTTTGACTCATCATCAGTGTCACGCCCTGATCTGTTTCACCTGTCCTCATTATTGTCTCCACCCCATCCAGGTGTCGCTTATTTTCCCCTGTGCTTCCTGTCTCTCTGTACCAGTGTATTTATCCCTGTGTTTCCTGTCTCTCTGTACCAGTGTATTTATCCCTGTGTTTCCTGTCTCTCTGTACCAGTGTATTTATCCCTGTGTTTCCTGTCTCTCTGTACCAGTGTATTTATCCCTGTGTTTCCTGTCTCTCTGTACCAGTGTATTTATCCCTGTGTTTCCTGTCTCTCTGTGTCAGTTCATCTTGTATGTTCCAAGTCAACCAGCGTTTTTCCCGTTCTCCTGCTTTTTGCATTCTCCTTTTTCTAGTCCTCCTGGTTTTGACCCTTGCCTGTTTCTGGACTTAGTACCCGCCTGCCTGACCATTCTGCCTTCCTTGACCACGATCCTGTCTGCCACTCTGTACCTCCTGGACTCTGATCTGGTTTTGACCTTTGACCTGTCCTCGACCATTCTCTTGTCTATCCCTTTGGATTAATAAACATTGTAAGACTCCAACCATCTGCCTCCTGTGTCTGCATCTGGGTCTCGCCTTGTGCCTTGATAATCAGAGTTACAAAATCATTTTGAGCGTATGTTTCACTGTCTGATTGTTGACTTCATAAAGCTGATTCAAACGCTCATTTCTAAATCACAAATTTCAGCGCTTCAGCCAATAGTGACATGAATATTAAGAAAATAGTTGTGATGCTTGTGCAACAAATCCTATATTCTTGGCTTCATTTGGCCTACGTTAACAGATTAAAAACATGTAACATTTGAACATTTCTCAAATTAAACATGTCTTTAACCAGTTAATGTAACAACACATCAACATTTGTTAGGGTTTGGCCGGCGTAGCCCGTCATTGTAAAAATGCGTTCTTGACTGACTTGCCTAGTTAAAATACGTTTTAAATCAAATTAAAATAAGCTGAACCAGGTTAGCTACAACTGGAGTTTCTCATGGTGTTTGGTATGTCGTTGTAGTTGTCTGTTTGCAGTTATTTTGGTCGTACGCCCTGATTAAGTACGACACAGAGAGAGAGAGAGAGAAAGAGAGAGAGAGAGAGAGAAAGAGAGCGAGAGAGAGAGAGGAACCTTTCAGAGATTCTAGAGGTTTCTGTGTGGAAGTCCCTAAAGGTCAAATGTAAACACATGCACAAGCACACACACACAAGCAAATTTGGAGAAGATGGCGCCGGAGGGTAGGACTACCGTTTTATCTTGTTCGTAATTTGTTTTGTACTGCTTCCATCTCTTATGACCGAAAAGAGCTTCTGGACATCAGAACTGGGATTACTCACCTCAAACTGGATGAGGAGTTCTTCATCAATGAGTCGGACGCAAGGGATATTCTACAGACACCCGACCAGACCCAGATCTCTGTGATTCACTGGAAAAGGAAACGTAGGTTTTGCGGAAAGAGATCAGGATGCCTTGCAAAGATCAGGCAGCGAGTGGCTAATCTGCCCTTGCCTTCCGTTCTGCTAGCTAATGTTCAATCGCTGGAAAATAAATGGGACAAACTGAAAGCACGTATATCCTACCAACGGGACATTAAAAACTGTAATATCTTATGTTTCACTGAGTCGTGGCTGAACGATGAGATTAATAAAATACAGCTGGCGGGTTATACACTCTATCGGCAGGATGGAACAGCAGCCTCTGGTAAGACACGGGGTGGGGGCCTAAGCATATATGTAAACAACAGCTGGTGCACGATATCTAAGGAAGTGTCAAGGTTTTGCTCACCTGAGGTAGAGTATCTCATGATAAGCTGTGGACCACACTATCTACCTTGAGAGTTTTCATCTGTATTTTTCGTAGCTGTCTACATACCACCACAGACCGATGCTGGCACTAAAACCGCACTCAATGAGCTGTATTCCGCCATAAGCAAACAGGAAAACGCTCATCCAGAGGCGGCGCTCTTAATGGCTGGTGACTTTAATGCAGGGAAACTTAAATCAGTTTTACCTCATTTCTATCAGCAGGTTAAATGTGCAACAAGAGGTAAAACATTCTAGATCGCATTTACTCCACACACAGAGATGCGTACAAAGATCTCCCTCACCCTCCATTTGGCAAATCGGACCAGAACTCTATCCTCCTGAAAAGTGGTCAGATGAAGCAGATGCTAAACTACAGGACTGTTTTGCTAGCACAGACTGGAATATATTTCGGGATTCTTCCGATGGCATTGAGGAGTAAACCACATCTGTCACTGGCTTTACCAATAAGTGCATCGAGGACGTCGTACCCACAATGACTGTACGTACATACCCCAACCAGAAGCCTTGGATTACAGGCAACAGCCGCACTGAGCTAAAGGGTAGAGCTGCCGCTTTAAAGGAGGGGGACTCTAACCCGGAAGCTTATAAGAAATCCTGTTATGCCCTCCAACGAACCATCAAACAGGCAAAGCGTAATACAGGACTAAGATTGAATCGCACTTCACTGGCTCTGGCGCTCTTCGGATGTGGTAGGGCTCGCAAACTATTACAGACTACAAAGGGAAGCACAGCCGAGAGCTGTCCAGTGACACGAGCTTACCAGACGAGCTAAATAACTTCTATGCTCCCTTCAAGGCAAATAACACTGAAAAATGCACGAGAGCATCAGCTGTTCCGGATTACTGTGTGAATACGCTCTCTGCAGCTGATGTGAGTAAGACCTTTAAACAGGTCAACATTCACAAGGCCGCAGGGTCAGACGGATTACCAGGACGTGTACTCTATGTATGCGCTGACCAACTGGCAAGTGTCTTCACTGACATTTTCATCCTCTCCCTGTCCGAGTCTGTAATAGCAACATGTTTCAAGCACACCACCATAGTCCCTGTGCCCAAGAACACTAAGGTAACCTGCCTAAATAACTACCAACCCGTAGCACTCACGTCTGTAGCCATGAAATGCTTTGAAAGGCTGGCCATGGCTCACATCAACACCATTATCCCAGAAACACTAGATCCACAGATGATGCAATCTCTATTGCACTCCACACTGCCCTTTTCCACCTGGACAAAATGAACACCTAGAATGCTATTCATTGACTACAGATCAGCGTTCAACACAATAGTGCCCTCAAAGCTCATCACTAAGCTAAAAACCCTGGGACTGAACACCTCCCTCTGCATCTGGATCCTGGACTTCCTGACGGGCTGCCCCGAGGTGGTAAGGGTAAGAAACAACACATCCGCCACGCTGATCCTCAACATGGCGCCCCTCAAGGGTGCTTGCTCAGTCCCCTCCTGTACTCCTTGTTCACTCATGACTGCACGGCCAGGCATTACTCCAACACCATCATTAAGTTTGCCGATGACAGAACAGTGGTAGGCCTGATCACCGACAACGACAAGACAGCTTATAGGGAGGAGGTCAGAGACCTGACCGTGTGGTGCCTTGCATCACTGCCTGGTATGGTAACTGCTCGTCCTCCGACCGCAAGGCACTACAGAGGGTAGTGCGTACGGCCCAGTACATCACCGGGCCAAGCTTCCTGCCATCCAGGACCTCTATACCAGGCATGGTGTCAGAGGAAGGCCATAAAAATTGTGAAAGACTACCGCCACCCTAGTCATAGACTGTTATATCTGCTACCGCATGGCAAGCGGTTCCGGAGCATCAATAGGCTTCTAAACAGCTTTTACCCCCAAGCAATAAGACTCCTGAACAGTTAATCAACTGGCTACCCAGACACGCTGCTGCTACTCTCTGTTATTAACTATGCATAGCCACTTTAATAACTCTACCTACATGAACTGTACATGATTACCTCAATTACCTCGACACCAGTGCCCCCACACATTGACACATTGACTCTCTACCGGTACCCCCTGTATATAGCCACGCTATTGTTATTTACTGCTGCTCTTTAATTATTTGTATTTTAGGTATTTTCTTAAAACTGTATTATTGGTTAAGGGCTTGTAAGTAAGCATTTCACTGTAAGGTCTACCTACACCTGTTGTATTCAGCATTTCACTGTAAGGTCTACCTACACCTGTTGTATTCAGCATTTCACTGTAAGGTCTACTACACCTGTTATATTCAGCATTTCACTGTAAGGTCTACTACACCTGTTGTATTTGGTGCATTTCACTGTAAGGTCTACTACACCTGTTGGATTTGGTGCATTTCACTGTAAGGTCTACTACACCTGTTGGATTTGGTGCATTTCACTGTAAGGTCTACTACACCTGTTATATTCAGCATTTCACTGTAAGGTCTACTACACCTGTTGTATTTGGTGCATTTCACTGTAAGGTCTACTACACCTGTTGTATTCAGCATTTCACTGTAAGGTCTACTACACCTGTTGTATTCAGCATTTCACTGTAAGGTCTACTACACCTGTTGTATTTGGTGCATTTCACTGTAAGGTCTACCTACACCTGTTGTATTCAGCATTTCACTGTAAGGTCTACTACACCTGTTGTATTCAGCATTTCACTGTAAGGTCTACTACACCTGTTGTATTCAGCATTTCACTGTAAGGTCTACTACACCTGTTGTATTCAGCATTTCACTGTAAGGTCTACTACACCTGTTGTATTCAGCATTTCACTGTAAGGTCTACTACACCTGTTGTATTCAGCATTTCACTGTAAGGTCTACTACACCTGTTGTATTTAGCATTTCACTGTAAGGTCTACTACACCTGTTGTATTCAGCATTTCACTGTAAGGTCTACTACACCTGTTGTATTCAGCATTTCACTGTAAGGTCTACTACACCTGTTGTATTCAGCATTTCACTGTAAGGTCTACTACACCTGTTGTATTCAGCATTTCACTGTAAGGTCTACTACACCTGTTGTATTCAGCATTTCACTGTAAGGTCTACTACACCTGTTATATTCAGCATTTCACTGTAAGGTCTACTACACCTGTTGTATTTGGTGCATTTCACTGTAAGGTCTACTACACCTGTTGTATTTGGTGCATTTCACTGTAAGGTCTACTACACCTGTTGTATTCAGCATTTCACTGTAAGGTCTACTACACCTGTTGTATTCAGCATTTCACTGTAAGGTCTACTACACCTGTTGTATTTGGTGCATTTCACTGTAAGGTCTACTACACCTGTTGTATTTGGTGCATTTCACTGTAAGGTCTACTACACCTGTTGTATTCAGCATTTCACTGTAAGGTCTACTACACCTGTTGTATTTGGTGCATTTCACTGTAAGGTCTACTACACCTGTTGTATTCAGCATTTCACTGTAAGGTCTACTACACCTGTTGTATTTGGTGCATTTCACTGTAAGGTCTACTACACCTGTTGTATTCAGCATTTCACTGTAAGGTCTACTACACCTGTTGTATTCAGCATTTCACTGTAAGGTCTACTACACCTGTTGTATTCAGCATTTCACTGTAAGGTCTACTACACCTGTTGTATTCAGCATTTCACTGTAAGGTCTACTACACCTGTTGTATTTGGTGCATTTCACTGTAAGGTCTACCTACACCTGTTGTATTCAGCATTTCACTGTGAGGTCTACCTACACCTGTTGTATTCAGCATTTCACTGTAAGGTCTACTACACTTGTTTTATTCAGCATTTCACTGTAAGGTCTACTACACCTGTTGTATTTGGTGCATTTCACTGTAAGGTCTACTACACCTGTTGTATTCAGCATTTCACTGTAAGGTCTACTACACCTGTTGTATTCAGCATTTCACTGTAAGGTCTACTACACCTGTTGTATTCAGCATTTCACTGTAAGGTCTACTACACCTGTTGTATTCAGCATTTCACTGTAAGGTCTACTACACCTGTTGTATTCAGCATTTCACTGTAAGGTCTACTACACCTGTTGTATTCAGCATTTCACTGTAAGGTCTACTACACCTGTTGTATTTGGTGCATTTCACTGTAAGGTCTACTACACCTGTTGTATTCAGCATTTCACTGTAAGGTCTACTACACCTGTTGTATTCAGCATTTCACTGTAAGGTCTACTACACCTGTTGTATTCAGCATTTCACTGTAAGGTCTACTACACCTGTTGTATTCAGCATTTCACTGTAAGGTCTACTACACCTGTTGTATTCAGCATTTCACTGTAAGGTCTACTACACCTGTTGTATTCAGCATTTCACTGTAAGGTCTACTACACCTGTTGTATTCAGCATTTCACTGTAAGGTCTACTACACCTGTTGTATTCAGCATTTCACTGTAAGGTCTACTACACCTGTTGTATTCAGCATTTCACTGTAAGGTCTACTACACCTGTTGTATTTGGTGCATTTCACTGTAAGGTCTACTACACCTGTTGTATTCAGCATTTCACTGTAAGGTCTACTACACCTGTTGTATTCAGCATTTCACTGTAAGGTCTACTACACCTGTTGTATTCAGCATTTCACTGTAAGGTCTACTACACCTGTTGTATTTGGTGCATTTCACTGTAAGGTCTACCTACACCTGTTGTATTCAGCATTTCACTGTGAGGTCTACTACACCTGTTGTATTCAGCATTTCACTGTAAGGTCTACTACACCTGTTGTATTCAGCATTTCACTGTAAGGTCTACTACACCTGTTGTATTTGGTGCATTTCACTGTAAGGTCTACTACACCTGTTGTATTCAGCATTTCACTGTAAGGTCTACTACACCTGTTGTATTTGGTGCATTTCACTGTAAGGTCTACTACACCTGTTGTATTCAGCATTTCACTGTAAGGTCTACTACACCTGTTGTATTCAGCATTTCACTGTAAGGTCTACTACACCTGTTGGCATTTCACTGTAAGGTCTACTACACCTGTTGTATTCAGCATTTCACTGTAAGGTCTACTACACCTGTTGTATTCAGCATTTCACTGTAAGGTCTACTACACCTGTTGTATTTGGTGCATTTCACTGTAAGGTCTACTACACCTGTTGTATTCAGCATTTCACTGTAAGGTCTACTACACCTGTTGTATTCAGCATTTCACTGTAAGGTCTACTACACCTGTTGTATTCAGCATTTCACTGTAAGGTCTACTACACCTGTTGTATTCAGCATTTCACTGTAAGGTCTACTACACCTGTTGTATTCAGCATTTCACTGTAAGGTCTACTACACCTGTTGTATTCAGCATTTCACTGTAAGGTCTACTACACCTGTTGTATTTGGTGCATTTCACTGTAAGGTCTACTACACCTGTTGTATTCAGCATTTCACTGTAAGGTCTACTACACCTGTTGTATTTGGTGCATTTCACTGTAAGGTCTACTACACCTGTTGTATTCAGCATTTCACTGTAAGGTCTACTACACCTGTTGTATTTCAGCATTTCACTGTAAGGTCTACTACACCTGTTGTATTCAGCATTTCACTGTAAGGTCTACTACACCTGTTGTATTCAGCATTTCACTGTAAGGTCTACTACACCTGTTGTATTTGGTGCATTTCACTGTAAGGTCTACTACACCTGTTGTATTCAGCATTTCACTGTAAGGTCTACTACACCTGTTGTATTCAGCATTTCACTGTAAGGTCTACTACACCTGTTGTATTCAGCATTTCACTGTAAGGTCTACTACACCTGTTGTATTCAGCATTTCACTGTGAGGTCTACTACACCTGTTGTATTCAGCATTTCACTGTAAGGTCTACTACACCTGTTGTATTCAGCATTTCACTGTAAGGTCTACTACACCTGTTGTATTTGGTGCATTTCACTGTAAGGTCTACTACACCTGTTGTATTCAGCATTTCACTGTAAGGTCTACTACACCTGTTGTATTCAGCATTTCACTGTAAGGTCTACTACACCTGTTGTATTTGGTGCATTTCACTGTAAGGTCTACTACACCTGTTGTATTCAGCATTTCACTGTAAGGTCTACTACACCTGTTGTATTTGGTGCATTTCACTGTAAGGTCTACTACACCTGTTGTATTCAGCATTTCACTGTAAGGTCTACTACACCTGTTGTATTTGGTGCATTTCACTGTAAGGTCTACTACACCTGTTGTATTCAGCATTTCACTGTAAGGTCTACTACACCTGTTGTATTCAGCATTTCACTGTAAGGTCTACTACACCTGTTGTATTCAGCATTTCACTGTAAGGTCTACTACACCTGTTGTATTCAGCATTTCACTGTAAGGTCTACTACACCTGTTGTATTTGGTGCATTTCACTGTAAGGTCTACTACACCTGTTGTATTCAGCATTTCACTGTAAGGTCTACTACACCTGTTGTATTCAGCATTTCACTGTATTTCAGGTCTACTACACCTGTTGTATTCAGCATTTCACTGTAAGGTCTACTACACCTGTTGTATTTGGTGCATTTCACTGTATTTGGTGCAAGGTCTACTACACCTGTTGTATTCAGCATTTCACTGTAAGGTCTACTACACCTGTTGTATTTCAGCATTTCACTGTAAGGTCTACTACACCTGTTGTATTCAGCATTTCACTGTAAGGTCTACTACACCTGTTGTATTCAGCATTTCACTGTAAGGTCTACTACACCTGTTGTATTCAGCATTTCACTGTACCTGTTGTAGGTCTACTACACCTGTTGTATTCAGCATTTCACTGTAAGGTCTACTACACCTGTTGTATTTGGTGCATTTCACTGTAAGGTCTACTACACCTGTTGTATTCAGCATTTCACTGTAAGGTCTACTACACCTGTTGTATTCAGCATTTCACTGTAAGGTCTACTACACCTGTTGTATTCAGCATTTCACTGTAAGGTCTACTACACCTGTTGTATTCAGCATTTCACTGTGAGGTCTACTACACCTGTTGTATTCAGCATTTCACTGTAAGGTCTACTACACCTGTTGTATTCAGCATTTCACTGTAAGGTCTACTACACCTGTTGTATTTGGTGCATTTCACTGTAAGGTCTACTACACCTGTTGTATTCAGCATTTCACTGTAAGGTCTACTACACCTGTTGTATTTGGTGCATTTCACTGTAAGGTCTACTACACCTGTTGTATTCAGCATTTCACTGTAAGGTCTACTACACCTGTTGTATTTGGTGCATTTCACTGTAAGGTCTACTACACCTGTTGTATTTGGTGCATTTCACTGTAAGGTCTACTACACCTGTTGTATTCAGCATTTCACTGTAAGGTCTACTACACCTGTTGTATTCAGCATTTCACTGTAAGGTCTACTACACCTGTTGTATTTGGTGCATTTCACTGTAAGGTCTACTACACCTGTTGTATTCAGCATTTCACTGTAAGGTCTACTACACCTGTTGTATTCAGCATTTCACTGTAAGGTCTACTACACCTGTTGTATTCAGCATTTCACTGTAAGGTCTACTACACCTGTTGTATTCAGCATTTCACTGTAAGGTCTACTACACCTGTTGTATTCAGCATTTCACTGTAAGGTCTACTACACCTGTTGTATTCAGCATTTCACTGTAAGGTCTACTACACCTGTTGTATTTAGCATTTCACTGTAAGGTCTACTACACCTGTTGTATTCAGCATTTCACTGTAAGGTCTACTACACCTGTTGTATTTAGCATTTCACTGTAAGGTCTACTACACCTGTTGTATTCAGCATTTCACTGTAAGGTCTACTACACCTGTTGTATTCAGCATTTCACTGTGAGGTCTACTACACCTGTTGTATTCAGCATTTCACTGTAAGGTCTACTACACCTGTTGTATTCAGCATTTCACTGTAAGGTCTACTACACCTGTTGTATTTGGTGCATTTCACTGTAAGGTCTACTACACCTGTTGTATTTGGTGCATTTCACTGTAAGGTCTACTACACCTGTTGTATTCAGCATTTCACTGTAAGGTCTACTACACCTGTTGTATTCAGCATTTCACTGTAAGGTCTACTACACCTGTTGTATTTGGTGCATTTCACTGTAAGGTCTACTACACCTGTTGTATTCAGCATTTCACTGTAAGGTCTACTACACCTGTTGTATTCAGCATTTCACTGTAAGGTCTACTACACCTGTTGTATTCAGCATTTCACTGTAAGGTCTACTACACCTGTTGTATTTCAGCATTTCACTGTAAGGTCTACTACACCTGTTGTATTTCAGCATTTCACTGTAAGGTCTACTACACCTGTTGTATTTGGTGCATTTCACTGTAAGGTCTACTACACCTGTTGTATTCAGCATTTCACTGTAAGGTCTACTACACCTGTTGTATTTGGTGCATTTCACTGTAAGGTCTACTACACCTGTTGTATTCAGCATTTCACTGTAAGGTCTACTACACCTGTTGTATTCAGCATTTCACTGTAAGGTCTACTACACCTGTTGTATTCAGCATTTCACTGTAAGGTCTACTACACCTGTTGTATTCAGCATTTCACTGTAAGGTCTACTACACCTGTTGTATTTGGTGCATTTCACTGTAAGGTCTACTACACCTGTTGTATTCAGCATTTCACTGTGAGGTCTACTACACCTGTTGTATTCAGCATTTCACTGTAAGGTCTACTACACCTGTTGTATTCAGCATTTCACTGTAAGGTCTACTACACCTGTTGTATTTGGTGCATTTCACTGTAAGGTCTACTACACCTGTTGTATTCAGCATTTCACTGTAAGGTCTACTACACCTGTTGTATTCAGCATTTCACTGTAAGGTCTACTACACCTGTTGTATTCAGCATTTCACTGTAAGGTCTACTACACCTGTTGTATTCAGCATTTCACTGTAAGGTCTACTACACCTGTTGTATTCAGCATTTCACTGTAAGGTCTACTACACCTGTTGTATTCAGCATTTCACTGTAAGGTCTACTACACCTGTTGTATTTGGTGCATTTCACTGTAAGGTCTACTACACCTGTTGTATTCAGCATTTCACTGTAAGGTCTACTACACCTGTTGTATTCAGCATTTCACTGTAAGGTCTACTACACCTGTTGTATTCAGCATTTCACTGTAAGGTCTACTACACCTGTTGTATTCAGCATTTCACTGTGAGGTCTACTACACCTGTTGTATTCAGCATTTCACTGTAAGGTCTACTACACCTGTTGTATTTGGTGCATTTCACTGTAAGGTCTACTACACCTGTTGTATTTGGTGCATTTCACTGTAAGGTCTACTACACCTGTTGTATTCAGCATTTCACTGTAAGGTCTACTACACCTGTTGTATTTGGTGCATTTCACTGTAAGGTCTACTACACCTGTTGTATTCAGCATTTCACTGTGAGGTCTACTACACCTGTTGTATTCAGCATTTCACTGTGAGGTCTACCTACACCTGTTGTATTTGGTGCATGTCACTGTAAGGTCTACTACACCTGTTGTATTGTGCATTTCACTGTAAGGTCTACTACACCTGTTGTATTCAGCATTTCACTGTAAGGTCTACTACACCTGTTGTATTCAGCATTTCACTGTAAGGTCTACTACACCTGTTGTATTCAGCATTTCACTGTAAGGTCTACTACACCTGTTGTATTCAGCATTTCACTGTAAGGTCTACTACACCTGTTGTATTCAGCATTTCACTGTGAGGTCTACTACACCTGTTGTATTCAGCATTTCACTGTAAGGTCTACTACACCTGTTGTATTCAGCATTTCACTGTAAGGTCTACTACACCTGTTGTATTCAGCATTTCACTGTAAGGTCTACTACACCTGTTGTATTTCAGCATTTCACTGTAAGGTCTACTACACCTGTTGTATTCAGCATTTCACTGTAAGGTCTACTACACCTGTTGTATTTGGTGCATTTCACTGTAAGGTCTACTACACCTGTTGTATTCAGCATTTCACTGTAAGGTCTACTACACCTGTTGTATTCAGCATTTCACTGTAAGGTCTACTACACCTGTTGTATTTGGTGCATTTCACTGTAAGGTCTACTACACCTGTTGTATTTCAGCATTTCACTGTAAGGTCTACTACACCTGTTGTATTCAGCATTTCACTGTAAGGTCTACTACACCTGTTGTATTCAGCATTTCACTGTAAGGTCTACTACACCTGTTGTATTTGGTGCATTTCACTGTAAGGTCTACTACACCTGTTGTATTCAGCATTTCACTGTAAGGTCTACTACACCTGTTGTATTCAGCATTTCACTGTAAGGTCTACTACACCTGTTGTATTCAGCATTTCACTGTAAGGTCTACTACACCTGTTGTATTCAGCATTTCACTGTAAGGTCTACTACACCTGTTGTATTTGGTGCATTTCACTGTAAGGTCTACTACACCTGTTGTATTCAGCATTTCACTGTAAGGTCTACTACACCTGTTGTATTTCAGCATTTCACTGTAAGGTCTACTACACCTGTTGTATTCAGCATTTCACTGTAAGGTCTACTACACCTGTTGTATTCAGCATTTCACTGTAAGGTCTACTACACCTGTTGTATTCAGCATTTCACTGTAAGGTCTACTACACCTGTTGTATTCAGCATTTCACTGTAAGGTCTACTACACCTGTTGTATTCAGTGCATTTCACTGTAAGGTCTACTACACCTGTTGTATTCAGCATTTCACTGTAAGGTCTACTACACCTGTTGTATTCAGCATTTCACTGTAAGGTCTACTACACCTGTTGTATTCAGCATTTCACTGTAAGGTCTACTACACCTGTTGTATTCAGCATTTCACTGTAAGGTCTACTACACCTGTTGTATTCAGCATTTCACTGTAAGGTCTACTACACCTGTTGTATTCAGCATTTCACTGTAAGGTCTACTACACCTGTTGTATTCAGCATTTCACTGTAAGGTCTACTACACCTGTTGTATTCAGCATTTCACTGTAAGGTCTACTACACCTGTTGTATTTGGTGCATTTCACTGTAAGGTCTACTACACCTGTTGTATTCAGCATTTCACTGTAAGGTCTACTACACCTGTTGTATTCAGCATTTCACTGTAAGGTCTACTACACCTGTTGTATTCAGCATTTCACTGTAAGGTCTACTACACCTGTTGTATTCAGCATTTCACTGTGAGGTCTACTACACCTGTTGTATTCAGCATTTCACTGTAAGGTCTACTACACCTGTTGCATTTGGTGCATTTCACTGTAAGGTCTACTACACCCGTTGTATTTGGTGCATTTCACTGTAAGGTCTACTACACCTGTTGTATTCAGCATTTCACTGTAAGGTCTACTACACCTGTTGTATTTGGTGCATGTCACTGTAAGGTCTACTACACCTGTTGTATTCAGCATTTCACCGTGAGGTCTACCTACACCTGTTGTATTCAGCATTTCACCGTGAGGTCTACCTACACCTGTTGTATTTGGTGCATGTCACTGTAAGGTCTACTACACCTGTTGTATTTGGTGCATTTCACTGTAAGGTCTACTACACCTGTTGTATTCAGCATTTCACTGTAAGGTCTACTACACCTGTTGTATTCAGCATTTCACTGTAAGGTCTACTACACCTGTTGTATTCAGCATTTCACTGTAAGGTCTACTACACCTGTTGTATTCAGCATTTCACTGTAAGGTCTACTACACCTGTTGTATTCAGCATTTCACTGTGAGGTCTACTACACCTGTTGTATTCAGCATTTCACTGTGAGGTCTACTACACCTGTTGTATTCAGCATTTCACTGTAAGGTCTACTACACCTGTTGCATTTGGTGCATTTCACTGTAAGGTCTACTACACCTGTTGTATTTGGTGCATTTCACTGTAAGGTCTACTACACCTGTTGTATTCAGCATTTCACTGTAAGGTCTACTACACCTGTTGTATTTGGTGCATGTCACTGTAAGGTCTACTACACCTGTTGTATTCAGCATTTCACCGTGAGGTCTACCTACACCTGTTGTATTCAGCATTTCACCGTGAGGTCTACCTACACCTGTTGTATTTGGTGCATATCACTGTAAGGTCTACTACACCTGTTGTATTTGGTGCATTTCACTGTAAGGTCTACTACACCTGTTGTATTCAGCATTTCACTGTAAGGTCTACTACACCTGTTGTATTTGGTGCATTTCACTGTGAGGTCTACTACACCTGTTGTATTCAGCATTTCACTGTAAGGTCTACTACACCTGTTGTATTCAGCATTTCACTGTGAGGTCTACTACACCTGTTGTATTCAGCATTTCACTGTGAGGTCTACTACACCTGTTGTATTCAGCATTTCACTGTAAGGTCTACTACACCTGTTGTATTTGGTGCATTTCACTGTAAGGTCTACTACACCTGTTGTATTTGGTGCATTTCACTGTAAGGTCTACTACACCTGTTGTATTCAGCATTTCACTGTAAGGTCTACTACACCTGTTGTATTCAGCATTTCACTGTAAGGTCTACTACACCTGTTGTATTTAGCATTTCACTGTAAGGTCTACTACACCTGTTGTATTCAGCATTTCACTGTAAGGTCTACTACACCTGTTGTATTCAGCATTTCACTGTAAGGTCTACTACACCTGTTGTATTTGGTGCATGTCACTGTAAGGTCTACTACACCTGTTGTATTCAGCATTTCACTGTGAGGTCTACTACACCTGTTGTATTTGGTGCATGTCACTGTAAGGTCTACTACACCTGTTGTATTCAGCATTTCACTGTAAGGTCTACTACACCTGTTGTATTCAGCATTTCACTGTGAGGTCTACTACACCTGTTGTATTCAGCATTTCACTGTGAGGTCTACTACACCTGTTGTATTCAGCATTTCACTGTAAGGTCTACTACACCTGTTGTATTTGGTGCATTTCACTGTAAGGTCTACTACACCTGTTGTATTTGGTGCATTTCACTGTAAGGTCTACTACACCTGTTGTATTCAGCATTTCACTGTAAGGTCTACTACACCTGTTGTATTCAGCATTTCACTGTAAGGTCTACTACACCTGTTGTATTTAGCATTTCACTGTAAGGTCTACTACACCTGTTGTATTTGGTGCATGTCACTGTAAGGTCTACTACACCTGTTGTATTCAGCATTTCACTGTGAGGTCTACTACACCTGTTGTATTCAGCATTTCACTGTGAGGTCTACCTACACCTGTTGTATTTGGTGCATGTCACTGTAAGGTCTACTACACCTGTTGTATTCAGCATTTCACTGTAAGGTCTACTACACCTGTTGTTTTCAGCATTTCACTGTCAGGTCTACTACACCTGTTGTATTTGGTGCATTTCAATGTAAGGTCTACTACACCTGTTGTATTTGGTGCATGTGACAAATACAATGTGATTTCATTTAACACCAGGTATGATAGTCTTGTTTAGTTTAGTTCCAACAGTAATAAGGTCCCTATATGACTTCTTAAAGGAAAACTCCACCCAACAACTATCTTTTGCTATTTGTTTCATTAGTCCATTGTTGACATAGTCCCAAAATGTTTTGCTTGTTAACAATTACGTTTTCAAGATATGTAACTTTCAATATACAGAAATCATCCCCATATGATGCATTTTGCAAGGATAATTTCTGTATTTTGAAAGTTACATATCTTGAAAACTGTCTGAATGCCTCTTGATTCAACTAACTTCCCACAATTAAAAAATATATACATATTTATCCTTTATTTCAACAGGAAAAACATGACTTTAATCAGAACAGGACATCCATTCCATTTAGCTACTGTTTTTGTTACAGTTCTCAAGTGAGAAGACTGAAGAAAATGATCCCAATTCTATTAGGCTAGTAGCAGCAGCTTGTGACTATTTCATGTTTAAGAACATGGATAAGCAGCCTAGGCTATATCTAATAGCTGTGTTATATTTGACATGAACTCACACCTGTCTGAGCTGTTGTTATTGTCTACGGTGGAAGGTTTAAAAGCTCATTGTATCTATAGAGACAGTTCTTTTTTCCTATAGTCAACCATTCATATCACATCAGAATTCTGAATAATGTCCCCAAAGTAAATTTGGCCTTGTTTTGTAGATTATTGTTCTGCTGAAAGGTGCATTTCTGTCACGGTGTCTGGTGTAAAGCAGATTGAAGTAGGTTTTCCTTTAGGATTTTGCCTGTGGTTAGCTCTATCTTGTTTCTTTTTATCCTGAAAAACTCCCCAGTCTTAGCCGATGTCAAGCATACCCATAACATGATGCAGCCAGCACCATGCTTGAAAATAAGGAGGCAATTACTCAGCAATGTGTTGTACTGGATTTTCCCCAAACATAAGGCTTTGCATTTAGGCCAAAAAGGGGATTTTTATTTTCTGTTTTTTTTTTCAAGTATTACTTTGTTATTCTGTATATTTTTATTCTTATTTTCACTCATTTTGGTCATTATTGTGGAGTCACTACAACATTGTTGATCCGTCCTCAGTTTTCTCCCATCACAGCCATTGAACTCTGTAACTGTTTTTAAAATCCACAATGGCCTCATGGTGACATACCTAAGTAGTTTCCTTCCTGTCCTACAGCTCAGATCAGCAGGACGACTACATATTTTATGTGTCTGGGGGGTTTAATACATAATCCACAAAATGATTCTTAACTTGACTATGCTTAAATATATATTCAATGTCTGATGTGCTATTGTTACCCATCCACCAATCACTACCCTTCTTTATAAGGCTTTAGAAAAAGCTCCCTGGTCTTTGTAGCTGAATCTGTGCTTAAAACTCTAAACTTAACTGAGGGAACTTACAGTTGTTGTACAGTATGTATGGGGGACAGAGGAAGGAGTAGTCATTCAAAAATCATATCAACCCCCTACGTAACTTCTGTGATTTTTGAAGCCTCCTGTACGACTCCTGAACTATATCTGATGAAGAAGTTGGGCACTTGGAACTCTACAGTAGCTCGCTGTCTACAACTTTTTATGACTCCAAGCCTTGTGATAATGACCACACTCCATATACAGTCAATTGCTTCCACCACTTTTTCATGATAGTATTCATTAAGTTGATCATGGAGAAATTGGGCACTTGGTAACTCTACAGTAGCTCTTTCGCTCTCTGTCACCTAATGTAGTTTAATGACTCCAAGCCTTGTAGCACATTTCATCACTGTACTGAACATGAGGACACTGTCTTTGCGTCTGTAAGCATTTCACTGTAAGGTCTACACCTGTTGTATTCGGCGCATGTGACAAATACAATTTGATTTGATTATTAAGTTGATTATGGAAACTGGGAAGGTATATTGCTTTGTGACTCCAATACTTAGACCACTGTATCCTACATGATCTGTATCCTACATTATCTTTATGCTACATTATCATTATCCTACGTGATCTGTATTCTACATTGTGGTTATTCTACATTATCATTATCCTACATGATCTCTATCCTACATGAGCTGAATCCCAGATGAGCTGAATCCTACATGATCTGTATCCTACATGAGCTGAATCCTGCATGATCTGTATCCTACATGAGCTGAATCCTACATGAGCTGAATCCCAGATGAGCTGAATCCTGCATGATCTGTATCCTACATGAGCTGAATCCTACATGAGCTGTATCCTACATGAGCTGAATCCTATGTTATCATTATCCTACATGAGCTGAATCCTACATGATCTGTATCCTACATGATCTGTATCCGATTTGTAGCTGTTGTTGTTATTTCTTGGTTGGTGTTAATGTATTCTACCCGCGTGTGAGAATCTGCATGATCTGTATCCTGCATGATCTGAATCCTATTTGTAGCTGTTGTTGTTATTTCTTGGTTGGTGTTAATGTATTCTACCCGCGTGTGAGAATCTGCATGATCTGAATCCTATTTGTAGCTGTTGTTGTTATTTCTTGGTTGGTGTTAATGTATTCTACCCGCGTGCGAGAATCTGCATGATCTGAATCCTATTTGTAGCTGTTGTTGTTATTTCTTGGTTGGTGTTAATGTATTCTACCCGCGTGTGAGAATCTGCATGATCTGAATCCTATTTGTAGCTGTTGTTGTTATTTCTTGGTTGGTGTTAATCTGCCTATTTGTAGCTGTTGTTGTTATTTCTTGGTTGGTGTTAATGTATTCTAGAATCTGCATGATCTGAATCCTATTTGTAGCTGTTGTTGTTATTTCTTGGTTGGTGTTAATGTATTCTACCCGCGTGTGAGAATCTGCATGTTCTGAATCCTACATGATCTGAATCCTATTTTTAGCTGTTGTTGTTCATGTATTCTACCCGCGTGCGAGAATCTGCATGTTCTTCATATATTATGTATTCATCAATTTTATATCAGATAAAAATGTACATTTTATTACAGCTTGTTGTACTTCACATACATCATGTGTCAAACTCATTCCACGGAGGGCCGAGTGTCTGTGATTTTTCGCTCCACCCTTGTACTTGATTGATGAATTAAAGTCAGTAGTTAGAAAAGGAACTCCCCTCACCTGGTTGTGTTGGTCATTGAACGGAAAAACCCAAAACCGGCAGACACTCGGCCCTCCGTGAAATGAGTTTGACACCCCTCACTTACATGCAAGCGTCACTTATTTTCATTCCATGATAATATGGTGACTGAGACATGGCATGTTTCATACAGAGCAACATGTGTAGAGCGTCTGCTAAATGACTTAAATGTAAATGTGTTATACTGAGATGGGAGACCTGTGCACATAGTGATTCAACTTTCTTTCTCTAAATTGCAGCTGTAATCTTTGGAACTCTGTCTCATAAATGAACCTGTGACGTATGTTGGCATGATAAGTCATATTGTGTGTTCAATATAGTAGAATAAAGTGGATTTCTCTTCTGTGTTCATTATAGTAGCATAAAGTGGATCCCCCTCCTGTGTTCATTATTTTAAAGTGGTTTCCTCTCCTGTGTTCATTATTTTAAAGTGGTTTCCTCTCCTGTCCTTACCTTAATCTGCACTGATGGGAAAGAAAGTGGGCATGTGAATTCAATTCCGGGTAAGGATCCACCATAATGCTTTCACCTGTCCATTATTTATTTCATCTTTGTTAGAAGTGAAGATGAATGAGTGGCGACAGGAGAAGGAGCCATGTAAGACAATTATTGAGATACATTCATATTTGGTGTTGTTCTGCACAAGACAAGCCCATATGAGATCATCACCGACTTCTACTGCCCTCTCATTCATATTTGGTGTTGTTCTGCACAAGACAAGCCAATATGAGATCCTCACGTACTTCTACTGCCCTCTCATTCATATTTGGTGTTGTTCTGCACAAGACAAGCCAATATGAGATCCTCACGTACTTCTACTGCCCTCTCATTCATATTTGGTGTTGTTCTGCACAAGACAAGCCCATATGAGATCATCACGGACTTCTACTGCCCTCTCATGGTCAAATCAGAGGGCTCTGACTAAAGCGTGAAGCAGTGTATATTTCTTCAGACTTTTTTAAAAGAAAGGCAATGGGATAATTTGGTCAGCATGAAAATGTATTGCTTATTTGCCACGTGATGTCTACAGCACTTTATGAGGTGGCAAAGCTGGGCATGGAACCCCCCAGATAGAAATTCCCCCCCAGTTTTGTTTCCCCTTAAACATAAGAAATGGTATATGAATTGCAATGCCCAGTTTTGCCAATGTAGCGTTGTTGTTGGGCCTGCCAGGCATGTCATCCTGGACCTGGGCCTGCCAGGCATGTCATCCTGGAGCTGGGCCTGCCAGGCATGACATCCTGGAGCTGGGCCTGCCAGGCATGTCATCCTGGAGCTGGGCCTGCCAGGCATGACATCCTGGAGCTGGGCCTGCCAGGCATGTCATCCTGGAGCTGGGCCTGCCAGGCATGTCATCCTGGAGCTGGGCCTGCCAGGCATGACATCCTGGAGCTGAGCCTGCCAGGCATGACATCCTGGAGCTGGGCCTGCCAGGCATGTCATCCTGGAGCTGGGCCTGCCAGGCATGACATCCTGGAGCTGGGCCTGCCAGGCATGTCATCCTGGAGCTGGGCCTGCCAGGCATGTCATCCTGGAGGTGGGCCTGCCAAGCATGTTATACTGGAGCTGGGCCTGCCAGGCATGTCATCCTGGAGCTGGGCCTGCCAGGCATGTCATCCTGGAGCTGGGCCTACCAGGCATGTCATCCTGGAGCTGGGCCTGCCAGGCATGTCATCCTGGAGCTGGGCCTGCCAGGCATGTCATCCTGGAGCTGGGCCTGCCAGGCATGTTATACTGGAGCTGGGCCTGCCAGGCATGTCATCCTGGAGCTGGGCCTGCCAGGCATGTCATCCTGGAGCTGGGCCTGCCAGGCATGTCGTCCTGGAGCTGGGCCTGCCAGTCATGTCATCCTGGAGCTGGGCCTGCCAGGCATGTTATACTGGAGCTGGGCCTGCCAGGCATGTCAACCTGGAGCTGGGCCTGCCAGGCATGTCATCCTGGAGCTGGGCCTGCCAGGCATGTCATCCTGGAGCTGGGCCTGCCAGGCATGTTATACTGGAGCTGGGCCTGCCAGGCATGTCATCCTGGAGCTGGGCCTGCCAGGCATGACATCCTGGAGCTGAGCCTGCCAGGCATGACATCCTGGAGCTGGGCCTGCCAGGCATGTCATCCTGGAGCTGGGCCTGCCAGGCATGACATCCTGGAGCTGGGCCTGCCAGGCATGTCATCCTGGAGCTGGGCCTGCCAGGCATGTCATCCTGGAGGTGGGCCTGCCAAGCATGTTATACTGGAGCTGGGCCTGCCAGGCATGTCATCCTGGAGCTGGGCCTGCCAGGCATGTCATCCTGGAGCTGGGCCTACCAGGCATGTCATCCTGGAGCTGGGCCTGCCAGGCATGTCATCCTGGAGCTGGGCCTGCCAGGCATGTTATACTGGAGCTGGGCCTGCCAGGCATGTCATCCTGGAGCTGGGCCTGCCAGGCATGTCATCCTGGAGCTGGGCCTGCCAGGCATGTCATCCTGGAGCTGGGCCTGCCAGGCATGTTATACTGGAGCTGGGCCTGCCAGGCATGTCATCCTGGAGCTGGGCCTGCCAGGCATGTCATCGTGGAGCTGGGCCTGCCAGGCATGTCATCCTGGAGCTGGGCCTGCCAGGCATGTTATACTGGAGCTGGGCCTGCCAGGCATGTCATCCTGGAGCTGGGCCTGCCAGGCATGTCATCCTGGAGCTGGGCCTGCGTGAGGCCTATAACCAACGTTTCCTCATGTTTAGGTTGTTGTTACGAATGAAGGTGCAGTCTTACATTACATTTTATTTTCTTTGTATCTCAGCTGTGCCTGTTGTTCACATGCAAATCTGCCACCTCATTTACTAAAATGTTTCCGCCGCCTCCTGTAAACAAATGCTGAATAGCTTTAAATGACGGCTGATCTATAATATTGATCTCCAGTCCGTGTATCCATTAGGTCCTTCTATGAATTTGAGGGGTTACATTTCTCTAGGTCTATACCTCAGCTGTTTACCCCCAAAAAATAGGCTGGGTGTCGCCTTGTTATTGTATGATTCCTTGTATTCCCACTTAATATAAACATTACACAAGTTTTTATTTTAATAGCCAAGTTATATTTAATAGGCCAATGTTTACAACAATCAGCCTGAGTACGACCTTTAGTAACCCGACTTTAAAAAGTGAATCATGCTGGTAGCTTTAAGTCTGAGTGCCGGTCTGTTTGTGCTATCATGCCAAATCCTTCACTCATTGTCCTGCTAAACGTTTGGCTTCATTGACAGCATATGAGTACGCAAGATCACAAACAGATCTGGGACCAGACTAGGTTGCTTTAAGTTATACAATTTGTCAATGCAAAGAAACAGCTCACTGCAGAATCTTAAACTTGACAAATAGAACATACTAGCAGCACCCTGCAGAATCTTTAACATGACAAATAGAACATACTAGCAGCACCCTGCAGAATCTTTAACATGACAAATAGAACATACTAGCAGCACCCTGCAGAATCTTCAACATGACAAATAGAACATACTAGCAGCACCCTGCAGAATCTTTAACATGACAAATAGAACATACTAGCAGCACCCTGCAGAATCTTCAACATGACAAATAGAACATACTAGCAGCACCCTGCAGAATCTTCAACTTGACACATAAAACATACTAGCAGCACCCTGCAGAATCTTCAACTTGACAAATAAAACATACTAGCAGCACCCTGCAGATTCTTCAACATGACAAATGAATTAACAGCGCACCATCAACTGGTGATGGACTCCGAATAATAAGGTGTCAGTTTAGATAAGGGTAAATTGCTTTGGGTTCCTGGGTAAAAGCACAATGATGGAACAGGACACAGGCTAAAGTTGAACCCTTTATTATGCCTCAGACACACATGGCTTTATGGTGCAGATACTGATAATGACCGGTGTTATGTCATTGATGCATTCACACCACACCAGGGACTTTCAGAGTTCATGGAATTCAGTTTGGGAAAGAGTGGGCCAGTTGTTTGTGGAGTACTCCTTTCTTCCGAAAAGTGATAATGACTTCTGATCCCGGCATGGTCTAATGTACTTGTAGAGTTCTTATTTCCTCAAGGCCAAGAGGGGCAGAGTCAGAGGTGGTTCAAAAATAAGTGTGTTGTCCAGGAACATGCCATTGGCCACTTTATATTCCGCTGTGCTTTGTATCTTTGTTTATTTTCCTTTTTTTTTTTTTCATTATTGGAATCTTGATGACCCAGAGCAACAATGACGTCACAATGCATATGCTGTAGCCATTTGTAGGCAAATTTGGAAACTGTAGAATGACTGCGTTACCCATAAGTCTATCTGCTACCATTACACGTGATGTCATGTTCATGCGTCATAAATGTCTGGGTCATAATGCTTTTGGTAAAAACATAAATTACCAAACTGTATCACCCCTCAAAACAGGTGTTGGAGGTTAAAAGGTGTCCACTCCCAAAAACGGCATATATCTCATGGCCCTGTAGCTGCCCTGTTCTCCCTAACTCTTAAACTAACCCTCTAATCCTTTCAAATGGTCCTAATGAAGCGTTCCTACCCAGTGCTCTATTGCAAAAGGCCTTATTCAGGCTGAGGAGTGAGTTTCACAGATCCATGATCCTAATAGAAATATGGGAGTTTTTTCAAATACTTTGGGGTTGAGAATAAGAGTGATAAGTGGCATATCCAGAGACCCCCAAAAACCTGAAACACAGATTATTACCTTGTTCTTTGTGTTTTCTTGACATAAAAAAGGAACCGTTTCTCAACTCATACCTTGACTTTCTAGAAGGTACTGCATGACACAGCATGACAGCGTGAATGTGATTGGTCAAGAATCCCCATGCTCTGAGTTTCCTGCTTTTCTCCATTCATCGCCAGCATCTTCCTTTTATGAATATATCTGGCGGGACTTGCTATAGGTTAAGGAAGGATCACACAAATCCATCCAGGTCAGCAGGAGGGTCGGCCAATGAATTATACAACTTGGCTAGCATTCCATAACTGCAGGTGGCAGTAAATCACCAACCTTGGTTTTATACCTGTTTGGACTGCCCACACTCCAGCACAGCAGGTCATTTACAAACTGCCAATACAATCATAGAAGTAGAAAAATAAGAAATTGACTACTTTATTCAATTAAAGGTATTCCTCAATGGCACTGCGCATTCTGTCACAGAAGTGGCCATTGCAAAGGTAGGATATGAGCTCTTTAGGACATAACACTTTAGGTGTTATAGTATTAGACCAATTCAATAGCAGTCGATCTGAATGCACTACCTTTCCCTGTGTCCTTTTCTCTCTGCTTCGTCATTGATCTGTCAGGACTTGGCAGGTGGAGGTAATATGGTTTATCTTAATCCTTATCCTTTAGGCCAGGGTTTCCCTAACTCGGTTCTCACACTAAAACGAGTCCTATATTGATATCGATATTTTAGGTGCTTTTTAGCAAGTGACCCCAAACTTTTGAACGGTAGTGTATGTACATATAGACTTGAAATGGAGCTCAGGTGCATCCTGTCTCCATTGATCATCCTTGAGATGTTTCTACAACTTGATTGGAGTCCACCTGTGGTAAATCAACTTGATTGGAGTCCACCTGTGGTAAATCAAATTGATTGGACATGATTTAGAAAGGCACACACCTGTTTATATAAGGTCCCACAGTTGATAGTGCATGTCAGAGCAAAAACAATTCCATGAGGTCGAAGGAATTGTCTGTAGAGCTCAGAGACAAGATTGTGTCGAGGCACAGGTCTGGGGAAAGGTACCAAAACACTTCTGTAGCATTGAAGGTCCCCAAGAACACAGTGGCCTCCATCATTCTTAAATGGAAGAAGTTTGGAACCACCAAGACTCTTCCTAGAGCTGGCAGCCCAGCCAAACTGAGCAATCGGGAAAGAAGGGCCTTGGTCAGGGAGGTGACCAAGAACCCGATGGTCACTCTGACAGAGCTCCAGCTTCCGCTGCTTGGGAACCACAATCCTCTTCGATCTCTGTACTTAAATCTGATTGGACAATCTCACCACGTTGCGGTGTATGCATAGGCTACGGTTATGTTCATATCATCGGACCAGAGGGCTGTACATTTACTTGCATTATTGTCTGCTATCGTTCACCCTTTACCAGTTTTGCACTATTGAAGAAAAGCCATCATGAAGAAAGTGATTTTAGTGACTGGTGCGAACAGGTACGTACATTATTTCTAAATAGGCTGACCGTCACTGTCAGGTTATGAATATTACGACCCCTACGATAAGTTCATTATTAGTGATACACTGTTGCAAATCACTGCATATCAGCGAATTAATATCTGTTGAGAAAAGTCTAAAAGTCTAGATTTTTTCAAAAGAACGTGTGTCTACTTCATATGTTGTAATAGATGACGTTGTAATGACAGAGAGTTGCTGTGAGGGGCAACTGGCAAGCTTCTTTCACATGTAGTGAAACTATAGCAATACACTGGCACGTTTACACTGTAAATCACAAGCCCTCACATACTCCTGTTATTACAGTCAGTGGACAATCAGTGTATCACCGTCAGTTTATGGATTAGACTGAATGACAGCAACGACAAGCTATATATATAACGTTATATATATATATATATACATGGTTTATCGTCATTCAGTCTAATCCATAAACTGACGGTGATACACTGATTGTCCACTGACTGTGTAATAACAGTTAACCTATAGAATTGAAATAAGAATTTATGTAGCAGTGTGAGTATGAGAATGTGAGTGTGTGTGTATGCATGTGTGCAGCGTGTACATAAGTGTGTGTGTGTGGTGTGTGTGTGTGTGTGTGCCCGTTGGAGAGTAGAAGTCCATATCCTTCTCCTATGTCATTTCCGATGTCCTCTCCTATGTGATCTCCACAGTGGTATCGCCCACATAGATCTGCTGCACCTGGACGTTGGCTCCGTCCGCTCGGTGCTCTGCGCCGCCCACGAGGTCAAGTCTAGGTATAGACCATCAGACCATTGACCTGTTAACCCCTCACAGACATACACACACAGTACACGCACAGGCCTGGATGTGGGCTCTGTCTGCTTGGTGATCTGCGCTGCCACACATTGGGAGTATTAGTGATTACCCCCTCACACACACATACTTATAGACACACACACACACAACCTTACGACTCGATCACACCGACAGCGTCATTGCGCAAAATGGTACGCAGCATCATCTGGATGTGTGCAACAAAAGTTCAACATTCACCTTCTGCTACCATTTCTGTCAAGCCGTCTACACATACAGTTTGATGCATACGTTCGATAAATCCAACATACTGTATGAACCACACAGAACACACTGCAACTGCCTCTGCAATGCTATGCAATGCATGTACTTGAATGTACTTCTGGTACCACTTCCAAAATGCAGTGATCGAGGCGTTATACACACTCTACATCCTGTTCGATGTGACATCAATAAATACTTTTACTAATATTCATTCCACAGGTACACCAGACTGGACTACCTATACCTTAATGCCGGGATCATGCCCAATCCACAGATTGACATCAATGCTTTTTTTTCAAGGGCCTATTTTCTAGGTAATGTGTTCAAATTAACCTTCAAGCCATCTCTCAACTTAAACACACACACTATTTAATTTCTTAACTACTGCAAAACTACACTCCTCAAGTACAAATCAGTTTCCATTTGACCTGTAAAATGACCCCATCAAAACAACGTTTGAACCCTTCTTCAGACACCATGTCCATTAAGTGCTCTGATCAGTGGTGTAAAGTACTTAAGTAGTACTTTAAGTTATTTTTTACATACGTTTTTTGGGGGGGTACTGTAATTTACCTTACTATTTATATTGCTGACAAATTTGTACTTTTACTTCACTACATTCTTAAAGAAAATAATATACTTTTTAATCCATGCATTTTACTTGACACCCAAAAGTATTTGTTACATTTTGAATGCTTAGCAGGACAGGAAAATGGTCCAATTCACGCACTTATCAAGAGAACATACCTGGTCATCCCTACTGCCTCTGATCTGGCGGACTCACTAAGCAGAGAACATACCTGGTCATCCCTACTGCCTCTGATCTGGCGGACTCTCTAAACACAAATGTATCTTTTGTAAATAATGTCTGAGTGTTGGAGTGTGCCCCTGGCTATCCGTACATTTTTAAAACAAGAAAATGGTGCCTTCTGCTTTGCTTAATATCAGGAATTTGAAATGTTTATACTTTTACTTTCACTTTTGATACTTAAGTATATTTAGAACCGAGTACTTTTAGACTTTTACTCAAGTAGTATTTTACTGGGCGACTTCCACTTTTACTTGAGTAACTTTCTATTAAGGTATTGATACTTTTACTCAAGTAGTATTTTACTGGGTAACTTTCACTTTTACTTGAGTAACTTTCTATTAAGGTATTGATACTTTTACTTAAGTAGTATTTTACTGGGTAACTTTCACTTTTACTTGAGTAACTTTCTATTAAGGTATCGATACTTTTACTCAAGTATGATAATTGGTTATTTTTACACCACTGGCTATGATGTGATGTCATCTTTGTGCTGCAGCAATGCTGTCAACATGTTTGCCACAGCAGAGGGCCTCCTGACCCAGCAGGACCTCGTCAACAAAGACGGACTACAGGAAGTGTTCGCCACAAACCTCTTTGGTCATTTCATGCTGGTGAGTCACGTCTTATCTGATCTTATCGTAACATTTCTCAACAGAGAGAGGTTTGTCTCAAATGGAAACAGAGCCTGGAAATTCAAACATAAGGGCCAGGAGTTTTTCCTTACCCACGTAACCTGACCAGGACTCCAGTTACAACTAGGGTATATGGCCTGGAGTTTTCCCTTACCCACGTAACCTGACCAGGACTCCAGTTACAACTAGGATATATGGCCTGGAGTTTTCCCTTACCCACGTAACCTGACCAGGACTCCAGTTACAACTAGGGCATATGGCCTGGAGTTTTCCCTTACCCACGTAACCTGACCAGGAATCCAGTTACAACTAGGGTATATGGCCTAGAGATTTCCCTTACCCACGTAACCTGACCGGGACTCCAGTTACAACTAGGGTATATGGCCTAGAGTTTTCCCTTACCCACGTAACCTGACCAGGACTCCAGTTACAACTAGGGCATATGGCCTGGAGTTTTCCCTTACCCACGTAACCTGACTAGGACTCCAGTTACAACTAGGGCATATGGCCTGGAGTTTTCCCCTATCTCCAGGTACAGCTAGGGTATAGGGCCTTGAGTTCTTCCTGGTTAGGTCATGTCTCATGGTCACATAGCGAAGAAAGCCAAAAGCACCGAGATATTGGAAACGTTGAGAAACCCAGCTGCTGTTCACAGCCAAAGGTAAATTGATACCCAGCTCACTGTAACAGGTAGTAACGTTACAGTGATCTGGAGACTCACAACATTAACTATTAAACGTCTTTGTTTCCATCTTGTCCATTTTGTTTCCATTCCGCACTGTCCCGAAGCCACTCCTGCGTTATCTTGGCTGCGTGCTTAGGATCGTTGTCCTGTTGGAAGGTCAACCTTCGCTCCAGTCTGAGGTCCTGAGCGCTCTGGAGCAGGTTTTCATCAAGGATCTCTCTGTACTTTGCTCCATTCATCTTTCCCTTGATCGTGACTAGTCTCCCAGTCCCTTGCCACTGAAAAACATCCCAATAGCATGATGTTTCCACCACCATGCTTCCTCGTAGGGATGGTGCCAGGTTTCCTCCAGGTGTGACGCTTAGCATTCAGGCAAAAGAGTTTCATCAGACCAGAGAATCTTGTTTCTCATGGTCTGAGTCCTTTAGGTACCTTTTGGCAAACTCCAAGTGGGCTGTCATGTGCCTTTTATTGAGGAGTGGCTTCCATCTGGCCACTCTACCATAAAGGCCTGATTGGTGGAGGGCTGCAGAGATGGTTATCCTTTTGGAAGGTTCTCCCATCTCCACAGAGGAACTCTGGTGCTCTCCAGAGTGACCATCGGGTTCTTGGTCACCTCCCTGACCAAGGCCCTTCTCCACAGATTGCGACCAGGTCTAGGAAGAGTCTTGGTGGTTCCAAACTTCTTCCATTTAAAAATGATGGACGCCACCATGTTCTTGGGGACCTTCAATGCTACATGTTTTGTTACCCTTTCCCAGATCTGTGCCTCGACACAATCCACAGTTGACATGCACTGTCAACTATGGGACCTTATATAGACAGGTGTGTGCCTTTCCAAATCATAGACTCCAATCAAGTTGTAGAAACATCTCAAGGATGATCAATGGAAACAGGAGGCACCTGAGCTCAATTACGAGTCTCATAGCAAAGGGTCTGAATACTTACGTAAATAAGGTATTTATATATATTTTTATATACATTTGCAAACATGTCTTAAAGCCTGCTTTTGCTTTGTCATTATGGGGTATTATGTGTAGATTGATGAGGGAAAACGTATATTTAATCAATTTTAGAATAATGCTTTAAAGCAGGGGTGGTCAACTCCAGTCCTCGAGGGCCTGATTGGTGTCACAGTTTTGCCCCTAGACCCAACTAACACACCAATAATCACCTAATCATGATCTTCAGTTTGGAAATCAGTTTGATCAATCAGCTGTGTTTGCTAGGGATAGAGAACAAGTGTGACACCACTTTATTTAACCAGGTAGGCCAGTTGAGAACAAGTTCTCATTTAAAACTGCCACCTGGCCAAGATAAAGCAAAGCAGTGTGACACCACTTTATTTAACCAGGTAGGCCAGTTGAGAACAAGTTCTCATTTAAAACTGCCACCTGTCCAAGATAAAGCAAAGCAGTGTGACACCACTTTATTTAACCAGGTAGGCCAGTTGAGAACAAGTTCTCATTTAAAACTGCCACCTGGCCAAGATAAAGCAAAGCAGTGTGACAAAAACAACAACACAGAGTTACACATTAACAAACGTACAGTCAAAAGCACAATAAAGAAATGTATGTACAGTGTGTGCAAATGTAGAAGTGTAGGGGGGTAGGCAATAAATTGGCCATAGAGGCAAAATATTTACAATTTAGCATTAACACTGGAGTGATAGATGTGCAGATGATGATGTGCAAGTAGAGTTACTGGGGTGCAAAAGAGCAAGAGGGTAAGTAATAATATGGGGATGAGGTAGTCGGGTGTGCTATTTCCAAATTGGCTGTGTACAGTCATCGGTAAGCTGCTCTGACAGCTGATGCTTAAAGTTAGAGAGGGAGATACAAGATTCCAGCTTCAGGTCTAGAGTGTCTCCCCCTTTGAAGAGGGGGATGACCGTGGCAGCTTTCCAATCTTTGGGGATCTCAGACAATATGAAAGAGAGGTTGAACAGACTAGTAATAGGGGTTGCAACAATTTCGGCGGATCATTTTAGAAAGAGAGGGTCCAGATTTTCTAGAACAGCTGATTTGTAGGGATTCAGATTTTTCAGTTCTTTCAGAGCATCAGCTGTCTGGATTTGGGTGAAGGAGAAGCGGGGGGGGGGTTGGGCAAGTTGCTGCAGGGGTGCTGAGATCTTGGCCAGGGTAGGGGTAGCCAGCTGGAAAGCATGGCCAGCCGTGCCAGCCGTGTAAAAATGCTTATTGAAATTATTGATTATCGTAGGTTTATCGGTCGTGACAGTGTTTCCTATCCTCAGTGCAATGGGAAGCTGGTCAAGGGCAGTCAGGTCTGGGGTGAACCAAGGGCTATATCTGTTCTTAGTTCTACATTTTTTTAATGGGGCATGCTTATTTAAGATGGAGAGGGAAGCACTTTTGAAGAGCAACCAAGCATCCTCCACTGACGGGGGGTGGTCGTTTGACCGAGGACCCAGTACGCACGCAGGCAATGAGGCAGTGATCGCTGAGATTCTGGTTGAAGACAGCAGAGGTGTATTTAGAGGGCAGGTTAGTCAGGATGATATCTAATCAATCAGGCCCTCGAGGACTGGCCCCCTGCTTTAAATTAACAAAATGTGGAAAATGTCCAAGGGTCAGAATACTTTCCGAATGCACTGTACATGTAAACAGGGCTGAAAAGTGACTGATAGCAGGAATATATAAATATAAGCTGTTTAGGAGTCTTTTGGTCTGAGCCTTGATGCACCAGTACAGACAGCACTGGGCATTCAGACGGCGCCGGGTATTCAGACGCCGCTGGGTATTCAGACGGCGCTGGGCATTTAGACAGCGCTGGGCATTCAGCATTCAGACGGCGATGGGCATTTAGACGGTGCTGGGGATTCAGCATTCAGATGGCGCTGGGCATTCAGAGGGCGCTGGGCATTCAGAGGGCGCTGGGCATTCAGAGGGCGCTGGGCATTCATGGGATTACTGCATTATCACATGCTTATCTGGTGATGTTGGTTTATACAGAAGCTGCTTTTACAGTTGAATGTGTCTCAACAGCTTAAACTGTTTTCAGACTAATTCCTTTGAGTGATTTTTCATAATCGGAAATGTAATCCTGTCTTTTATAGCACTCGCTGTTTGTGCAACAACCGGAGTCCCTGGATTCAAGAGCAAAGTACCACAGTTTGACGTCAGGCATAGGGAGCAACTACACACAACCTCGACAAGTGAGTGTGTCTCGTAAAACGTTTTGGGAAAGCTAGGCCCAAGATAAACATCTGTGAAGGTGTGAACAGGTTCTATATGAATATTTCAGTCTGATAAGGGTTGATGCTTTACGTTCACACACGCACTATACACACATACACATGGATTTTGTGTTGTAGATATGTGGTAGTAGAGTAGGGGCCTGTTTTTTAAATATTTTTAAATTGTATAACTGCCTTAATTTTGCTGGACTCCAGGAAGAGTAGCAGGAACTAATGGGAATCCATCATAAATACAAATACAAGGGGATTTAATTCAAATTATATTTGAAAGAAAAAAGCTTATCTAGACATTTTCATGTTATGTCATATTATGTTATAGCGTTTAAAAGGGAAAGTTATCTAGGCCGTTCTTCCATGACTTCCATGACTCCATGATGTTTTTCAGATGGACGTTGATGACGACGTGTCAGAGGCCCTGTATGTGAAACTGCTGGAAATGGAAAAAGCTTCTCATAAGAAATTAAAAGAGGAGGATGATGATAAACAAGCTTACAAAAAGTACCTCCACCAGACAGTCGTCTTTTGTCCGGCTATTCTCCTCAACTGACCTAGTTTAAAACCACTTGACTTTTATTCTATAAGATAGAATCTACATGGATGAAACGGTTTTACTCACAATGTGAATGGAAGGAAACCGTGTGCTCTGTATACATTGACCATCGCCATGAGGCACTACACTCTCATTGTCTTACGTCAGATGGCGTCACTACTACGCTATCTGACGTAAGAGAATGGAGGAACCCTCTAACAAAGATCACATGGGTCTCTTTCAGGTTCCAAATAACACCTATACTGAAACGCTATTCAAATTGAATTCAATGGGGGACATTTGTTATCGTCACTTTGAAAGGGACTAGGCTGTAAATTCCTGCTGCTAACTCATTGATCTAAATGTGGTGGCTCTATACTATGAAGATGTTTTGTGAATTATAAAGCGCACATGGTAATAACTTGACCAAAATTAGATAAATGATGTGAAAGCATTCATTTTCTGTGAGTGTTATGTTCACAGGTGCTGCCTTATGGTAAGATGAAGAGCTACTTGTGAGTTGTTGAACTTTTATTAAAATATACGTTTAAAATGAATGATTTTTGCCCATCTCGTTTCATTTGTTAGAACTAAAATGTTGGTGTTGTCTGTATTGCTAAGTGTGTGAGTTGGAATAGCCTAGCTTACTGGTGTAACTAAGACACCAGCCATGTCTCTTTACCTGATAGCTTCATCATGATACACACAGGCTGCTACGGTGTGGCCTTATAGAACATTAATTATTTTATTATTTATTATTTCATTTTGGGGGTACTTTTTACCCCTTTCGTGATATCCAATTGGTAGTTACAGTCTTGTCCCATCGCTGCAACTCCCATGCGGACTCGGGAGAGGCGAAGGTCAAGAGCCGTACGTCCTCCAAAACATGACCCCTCCAAGCCGCACTGCTTCTTGACGCACTGCTCGCTTAACCCAGAAGCCAGCAGCACCAATTTGTGGAGGAAACACCGTACAGCTGGAGACCGAAGTCAGTGTTCATGCGCCCGGCCGCCACAAGAAGTCGCTAGAGCGAGATGGGACACGGACAACCCTGCCCGGCCAAACCATCCCCTAACCCGGACAACGCTGGGCCAATTGGGCGCCGCTTCATGGGTATCCTGGTCGCGGCCAGCTGCGACACAGCCCGGGATTGAACCCGGATCTGTAGTGGCGCTGTGCCATTTGAGGTGTGGTTTGCTTTTGCCAACACCAATTACTTCAAGCCAGTTTTAATTTGCGTTTCTTTTTGTCGTGTTACTTCAATCATAAAAGATGAAGAATAGTTGTGGTGATGGATGGTGTCTCACTTTCAACGAATGAACAGTGAAGTTGATCTATGAGTAATGTCCCTCCCTGTACTAAAACAGGTGTGCACCATATACAGTAGGTCTACAGAGAAACACATGAACTATAATGATGGTTCCAACATGACACAGATACTTCCAATACGTTAATTGTCACTGATATTGTGCACGGCTCTAATTCCATTGAAACCACTGTTGGGCGTTACAGGTGTATATATGGCTTGATGGTTTAGTTCCCTAACTTCCCATGCTGATAGGCTACAACAGAAGTGACTTGTCCGATTGACCACAGTAAGACACTACCAGCTGTTTTACTATATGACCCCTGCCTGCCCTCCCCACACACTTTTATTTAATGCTTTTTATAAACAGACAAATCCTCCTTAATCTTCAGATGTGCACTAGCCCACACACAGAGCAGCTGTATATTGGAATGTGGAAATGGAAATGCTTCACTTGGAAGGTCCCCTTTCTCTTTCTATCTCTCTCTTCATCTTCTTACTTCTTTCTTTCTTTCTTTCTCTCTCTCACACACCCTCTTCCTCTCTCAAAATTTTGTGAAAAGCATTAACTGCATAAAAAGCATGTATTATTTTGTTCTAAAGATAACGCAATAAAAATATGTATTGGTAACCTATCTACATGTACAAATGACCTCATCTAACCTGCACCCCCACACACCGATTCGCACCCCCTGTATATAGCCTCGTTATTGTTATTTTATTGTGTTACTTTTTTATTCTTTTTCACTTTAGTTTATTTGGTGAATATTTTCTTAAACTCTTCTTGAACTGCACTGTTGGTTAAAAGGGCTTGTAAGTAAGCATTTCACGGTAAGGTCTACCTACACTTGTTGTATTCAGTGCATGTGACAAATAACGTTTGAATTGATTTCTTAACCAGTCATCATTTTGTTTTGTCAATTAACATACATTTTAATAGCAATAGTTTTTCATGACTAATGGCATTAATGAATCATCAAACAGTTGTCACCTTACACGATATCATTTGCATTTGTTTACAAGCAGGACCGAGTTTGGGAAATCCTGGGCTTGACGACTACATTCCCCGTATCGCGCTACTGAATATAACGGATATTCCTCGCGCCGGAAGAGAAGAGGTACATTTCCCAGCCATCTTGTGGCAGTATTTAGCGAATTGTTCGCGCCAAGCCTCGTAGAATCGGAGGTGAATTCCGCTGAAGGGGCGCGATCATGCCCGGGCATCTACAAGAAAGCTTCGGCTGCGTCGTAACCAATCGGTTCGACCAGCTATTGGACGATGAATCAGACCCTTTCGAGGTGTTAAAGGCGGCGGAGAATAAGAAGAAAGAGGCGGCTGCAGCTGGTATCACCAAGTCTGCAGCCCAAGCCGCCAAGCAGCCCAAGAAGGAGTCACAGAAGGACAGGAAGAATCCGCTCCTTGACAAGAAAGATGAAACACAGGCTGCAGTACCTCTGAAGAAAGAAGGTAAGGTGCACGCTGATAGATTGGTGGTCAAAACCTAGACAGTTTGCTAACAACAACATGGTCAGAGTCAACATGGGTTCTGTCCTGTTGCGATCAATGTAGAGGGCAACAGAAGAACCCATTGCAAACATGCACATATCCAATGCATTATTAGACAGTTGAATCATGCATTGGATAGCATTCCACCTGTGCACTCTGGCCCGCCTCTCGCTGAAGTCCATTCCACCTGTGCACTCTGGCCCGCCTCTCGCTGAAGTCCATTCCACCTGTGCACTCTGGCCCGCCTCTCGCTGAAGTCCATTCCACCTGTGCACTCTGGCCCGCCTCTCGCTGAAGTCCATTCCACCTGTGCACTCTGGCCCGCCTCTCGCTGAAGTCCATTCCACCTGTGCACTCTGGCCCGCCTCTCGCTGAAGTCCATTCCACCTGTGCACTCTGGCGCTGAAGTCCATTCCACCTGTGCACTCTGGCCCGCCTCTCGCTGAAGTCCATTCCACCTGTGCACTCTGGCCCGCCTCTCGCTGAAGTCCATTCCACCTGTGCACTCTGGCCCGCCTCTCGCTGAAGTCCATTCCACCTGCAGGATGTGGACGTTGTAAATGATGGCGCTGTGGTTGCTGCGCAGGGTAATGTTTTTGTTGTGAAACAACTCGAGCTTAGTGCACATATTCATAATATAGCTAGCCTAGTTATCTATCTTCTTTCTTAGCCGAATACAAAGCTATCTGGCTCTTCTAGGGATTCTCGGGACAAGCTGGCTTGCTGCGTAGTTAGCTAGCTATTCTTCAAAACAACACGGATGCTACTGAACCGTTAGAAATATCGAGTTGAATGAGGCCCGTGCGTGATGCTACAACTACATCATTAGCAAGCTAGGTAGTTCGCGCGACCTGTCCGGTGCAGGTGGATAACAACGGTACAAGCTGGCTATCAAGTTATTGCATAGGACTGTTTTCATGTACGTAGCTTATTCACTGAAGTGTTATGACAGTGTAAATAGCGTGTTGGCGTTTGTTTTCATCTGCGCATACGCTTTTCTAAACAGATAATGTTACTGTACTTCACTTTATAGCTAACAAGCTACTATTTCCCTGACGTGCATGCGCAATGTTTTTTGTAAACGAGTGCATCTGGCCAGATGTCCACCACAACCAAAGTAACATTAGTTAGCTAAGGACCATCGAAATAATATTAGTTATAGATCTGTCATTACATTGAAATCAAGTCTTAAAAACAACATACATTTGCTATGTGCTTTATTGCTATGCTTTTTCTATGCTCCTTTTACTTTTGGTTTTGCACACTAGCTTTAAACAGCTGGATACAATATTTTTGGTTATGGAAAATATATTTCTCAATGGTTTAGATGCCACATTGTGTCTCTAAAACATACTTGCTTGTTTTGTCACATAAATTAGGCAAATTTCTGCATATTGCATCTTTAACTAGATACACATGGACAGGTTAGGTGACCTACGTGATTCGTGTAGATCCGATGAGAAAAGTTTGGGCGAGGGGGATGGGGCTTTGAATGACTACTGGCTGTATGCGAACGAGTGATGTGCCTTTGGAGCAATACTGACTGTATGCAAACGAGTGATGTGCCTTTGGAGCAATACTGGCTGTATGCAAACGAGTGATGTGCCTTTGGAGCAATACTGACTGTATGCGAACGAGTGATGTGCCTTTGGAGCAATACTGACTGTATGAGAACGAGTGATGTGCCTTTGGAGCAATACTGGCTGTATGCGAACGAGTGATGTGCCTTTGGAGCAATACTGACTGTATGCAAACGAGTGATGTGCCTTTGGAGCAATACTGGCTGTATGAGAACGAGTGATGTGCCTTTGGAGCAATACTGACTGTATGCAAACGAGTGATGTGCCTTTGGAGCAATACTGGCTGTATGAGAACGAGTGATGTGCCTTTGGAGCAATACTGTCTGTATGCGAACGAGTGATGTGCCTTTGGAGCAATACTGACTGTATGCAAACGAGTGATGTGCCTTTGGAGCAATACTGGCTGTATGAGAACGAGTGATGTGCCTTTGGAGCAATACTGTCTGTATGCGAACGAGTGATGTGCCTTTGGAGCAATACTGACTGTATGCAAACGAGTGATGTGCCTTTGGAGCAATACTGTCTGTATGAGAACGAGTGATGTGCCTTTGGAGCAATACTGACTGTATGAGAACGAGTGATGTGCCTTTGGAGCAATACTGGCTGTATGCGAACGAGTGATGTGCCTTTGGAGCAATACTGGCTGTATGAGAACGAGTGATGTGCCTTTGGAGCAATACTGACTGTATGAGAACGAGTGATGTGCCTTTGGAGCAATACTGGCTGTATGAGAACGAGTGATGTGCCTTTGGAGCAATACTGGCTGTATGCGAACGAGTGATGTGCCTTTGGAGCAATACTGACTGTATGCGAACGAGTGATGTGCCTTTGGAGCAATACTGGCTGTATGCGAACGAGTGATGTGCCTTTGGAGCAATACTGGCTGTATGCGAACGAGTGATGTGCCTTTGGAGCAATACTGGCTGTATGAGAACGAGTGATGTGCCTTTGGAGCAATACTGGCTGTATGAGAACGAGTGATGTGCCTTTGGAGCAATACTGGCTGTATCCAAGGTTCAGCCAATCGTTCACAGAACAATAGAATGCAGCACGCGACTGAAGAGAGAAGAGACAACCAATGTGCTAGTTACAGTATAAACGCGCGCTGAAAGAGCTGGGAGTGGAATGGCAGTTTGCCAGCTACAGCAGCGCCTCCCCTGATCGATAACGAAGAGGTACTGTTGGTGAGAAGCCTGACCAGGAGACGGGAGTGAGAAGGTGATGAACCGTACTTAATAATGAGATGTAACCGAAAAACAACTGGCATTTGGAAAGTTTGAGGTGAGGGAGAAAGTGTGGTGGAACAAGTATTAGTAGCATTTTAAAGTATATTGCTACAGTAGCTGGATCGGGGGGATTTCGGCAGGCAAGAAAATGGTCTTGTCGAAATCCTCCCCCTTCTAATTTCCTTAATTTTGTAACTAGGAGTCAAATACTTTCGGTCGCACACATCAGAGTCAAATACTTTCTATAGAACAAACTTCATGTCAGGATAGGCAACCGAAATGAATAATGAATGTATGTGTGTTATATAAAACATAGAGGAGGGAGTAAAATGTAGGCAAGCAATAAACATTTCAGAACTACTAGTCGATTTAAGACATGGGAGAGATGACGAATTTTGGCAAAGAGATTTATTTATGGACTAATACACAAACAGCCAAACCGAAAACTGCAGACATTACTAGTGCCTCCCCAACGATCAAACCGCCATAAAAAAATGTAAATGAAACGCAGCCTAACGTGATCACAGACAGCTCCTTGAAGGACACAAATAAACAATGCTTTCTGCTACTAAGATCAATGAAATGTAGGCTAAACTGACAACGGCGTGAAGAGCAGAAATGTCAACGAGCAAGCAAGTCGCAGCAATGAAGAGTTGAGTGTGTGTGCGTTCACGCGAAGGGGTGGGGGAGGTTCTGGCAGGGGGAGATTTTCGGCACAACACCGTTCCTCAAGTTATAACACATTAGTTGCTTACTGGACCCTGGCAATCTGTGACATGTTTACAAGTTAGCGAACTAACTACAGTACTAATGCTTTCCCTCTACAGTATGTGGTTCATTTTCTGAATTAGAGAATTAGGTGAAAATGAGGCATTGCTTGTTAAACAAGTGGATTCAGAGATCAAGTGTAGCTGGAGCTGGGCCTGGCTTAAGCTGGATGCTACTATAGAGGTGAAAGGAACACCACACACTTTCCCCTCTTTGTCCTCTTTTTCAATACAGTGGATAAAAAGGGGTATGCCAGGTGTACTCTGCCTGAAAGACATCAATTATAACAACAAAGGGTATCATGCTCTGCTGGCACATTGTAGAATAGATGTCCACAGGCAGAAAGTGTACAATGTAATAATGTGCAGTGTAGCCCAAAGAGATTTATTTTGTTGTGTTGAACTTGACAGTAACACGTGAGTGTGTGTGTGGGGGGGGGGGGGGGGGGATTATTAAATTATTTACTCTGTGAACGTTATTTTTGCACAGATGTAGCCTTGTGCCACTTGATCAATGTCTATAGTGGCCACTATAATAGAGCAAAAAATAGAATGCCTGTTTGTTTCATTCTATTTCTACTTTAAGATGTTTTTTTCCAAGTGCAATATTTACAGTTGAAGTCGGACGTTTACATACACCTTAGCCAAATACATTTAAACTCAGTTTTTCACAATTCCTGACATTTAATCCTGGTAAAAATTCCCCGTTTTAGGTTAGTTAGTCACCACTTAATTTTAAGAATGTGAAATGTCAGAAAAATAGTAGAGAGTATTACTTATTTCAGCTTTTATTTCTTTCATCACATTCCCAGTGGGTCAGAAGTTTACACCACTAAATTAGTATTTGGTAGCATTGCTTTTGAATTGTTTTCAAACTTCTTATGGCTTAACGGGATCTATATGACAACAGCCAGTGAAAGTGCAGGGCGCCAAATTCAAACAATAGAAATCTCATAATTAAAATTCCTCAAATATACAAGTATTTTATACCATTTTAAAGGTAATCTTGTTGTTAATCCCACCACAGTGTCTGATTTCAAAAAGGCTTTACAGCGAAAGCACACCAAACGATTATGTTAGGTCACTGCCAAGTCACGTAAAAACATACATTTTTCCAGCCAAAGAGAGGAGTCACAAAAAGCAGAAATAGAGATAACATCAAGTCCATATTATGGCAATAATAGCTCAAATAAGCAAAGAGAAACGACAGTCCATCATTACTTTCATGTGCAGTCGGAAAACCATCAAGTGTTATGATGAAACTGGCTCTCATGAGGACCGCTACAGAAACGGAAGACCCAGAGCAGCCCAACAAGTGCTCAGCATATGTGGAAAAGCATTCCTCATGAAGCGGGTTGAGAGAATGCCAAGAGTGTGCAAAGCTGTCATCAAGGTAAAGGATGACTATTTTGAAGAATATAAAATATATTTAGATTTGTTTAACACTTTTTTTTGGTTGCTACATGATTCTATGTGTTTTTTATTAGTTTTGGTGTCTTCACTATTATTCTACAATGTAGAAAATAATAAAACATAAAAAAACATGAAAGGGTAGCTGTATCCAATCTTTTGACGGGTACTGTATATCTACAGAAATAAGACATATCCTGCTTCTGTTGCCAGTTTGAATGTTTGTTTAATAGCCTACTGATTCTGTGAGCACCAAGTCTCACGCAACCACATGTCGGATAAAGCAATGTCACAAATTCTGCTTTTTTAAAGTCTTTAATCTTAATAAAGGGTTTTTCAATATTGTTTTCATTAGAACAGTGGTGTTACTAAATTTATTTAGTGTTAACACTGTTCCAAAGGTGCATAAAATAATATTTTAATCTAACAGCACCTGTTTGTTAGTCATAATATGCACGCAGCTCTCGCTCCCTCTTTCTTGATCTCCTTATTGCTATTACGGTTATTATTATGATCATCATTAGTAATGTCATTATCAGTATATGGCTTCTTATAGTATTAGGAGTCTTGTACAACCACCATCGAGCTGTAGGTCAAAGAGTGTGTACTGTGTTTAGTCTTCTTAATACCGTAACTTACTTGGGCTTATATTTCGATATATAGGCTACTGTATCAATCAATCATTCATTCCTTCACGTCATCACACAGCATACGAGTCATTCATGCTTTGAAATGCAATCAAATAATTTTAGTTTTAAAATGAAATATCAAAGGGAGCTGATGGGATGATTAGCCTAAACAATAAATAAACTGAAATTTGTGATGCAACTTTTTTAGTCTTTGCTTTAATAAAGTCTTTATATATTTATTTCATTTTCCGGTAGAACATCATTTTTCGTACATTTATAAATTATTTAGTATTTACACTGTTCGTATAATATTGTAATCTTACAGCACCTGTTTGGCACACAATATTCACACAGTGCTTGCTCCCTCCTTTTTCTGAATCTCCAGTAGTTTACACAACTAAGTCAAATGTCTTCCACACATCTGACTTCCCCTTTCCTTCCTGAGCAACCAGTGAACATTCTACGTTTCGAGTTTCATTTTCACGTCATCCGACCTCTGCATCCAATTAGCTGTTACAGTGTTCGGAGTTTGTTATAAGTTTATTGATGTGATTATGATAGGCTACAGGTCAGGCCCTATTGTTCACGTGCATGCAATGCATTGATGTTTCATGTAAAGAGAGCAAGGGTTGAGGGAATGTTTTTTCTAAACAAATTAGGTATTTAAGTAATTTAAATAAATTCTTTAGGCCCTAATCTATGGATTTCACATGGCTGGGTGGAGGCACATCCATGGGTGGGCATAGGCCCACCCACTTGGGAGCCAGGCCCACCAACTGGGAGCCAGGCCCAGTCAATCAGAATGAGTTTTTCCCCATAAAAGGGCTTTATTACAGACAGAAATACTCCTCAGTTTCATCAGCTGTCTCAGACGATCCCACAGGGGATGAAGCCGGATTTGGAAGTCCTGGGCTGGCATTGTTACACGTGGTCTGCGGTTGTGAGGCCGGTTGGACGTACTGGCAAATGATCTAAAACGACATTGGAGGCAGCTTATGGTAGAGAAATTAACATTACATTCCCTGGCAAACGCTCTGGTGGACATTCCTGCAGTCAGCATGCCAATTGCATGCACCCTCAACTTGAGACATCTGTGGCATTGTGTTGTGTGACAACTGCACATTTTAGAGTGGCTTTTTATTGTCCCCAGCACAAGGTGCACCTGTGTCATGATCATGCTGTTGAATCAGCTTTTTGATATGCCACACCTGTCAGCTGGATGGATTATCTTGGCAAAGTAGAAATGACAGGGAAGTAAACAACATTTTGCACAAAATGAGAGAGAAATATAAAGTCAGCTCATGAAACATGGGACAAACGCTTAACATTTTGCGTTTATATTTTTGATCAGTAATAGATGTTTTTATTCAAACACATAGGGTTTGTCTGTATATGGAAAAATACACGTTTTAAAATTAAGAACCGATGACTCGGGTCGACCAACATTTTTGTTTTGTTGGGGACAGCACAAGATACAACTCTACCTAATGGCCCAAATCAAAATAGTATATAATGATATCTACACCTACATGGTGAAATCTCCAGGTTTGCGTAAATATATAAATGCAGAAGAATGTTAGAGCTGTTATTTGGACGGATACAGCTCACTAGTCTTTACTATAGGTGTCTCCAACAGGTTGATCATGAGCTACCAGTAGCTCGCAGCCCACCTATGAGTTGTTCGCCAAACAATTCTGAAAATACATGCCATTTTAACGTGTTCCACCGCAAACTTTCATAAATAAAGCTCTAGTGTCAGACACCGCAAGCTCTAATCAACGCAAACTTCAGTAGAATGGCACCGGAGAGGATGGCTGATGTTTTACGTGCTCTTTACACCACACACAGAGACACGTACAAAGCACTCCCTCGCCCTCCATTTTGCAAATCTGACCATAATGCTATCCTCCTGATTCCTACTTACAAGCAAAAATTAAAGCAGTGACTCGGTTAATATAAAAGTGGCCAGATGAAGCAGATGCTAAGCTACAGTGTCCGATTTCAAATAGGCTTTACGGCGAAAGCACACCAAACGATTATGTTAGGTCAGCACCTAGTCACAGAAAACAATACAGCCATTTTCCAGCCAAGGAGAGGGCTCACAAAGTCCGAAATAGCGATTACATTAATCACTAACCTTTGATGATCTTCATCACATGGCACTCAGGGGACTTCATGTTACACAATAAATGTGTGTTTTGTTCGATAAAGTTCATCTTTATGTCCAAAAACCTCATTTGAAATTGGTGTTTTATGTTCAGAAATGCATTGTCTCAAACAAACATCTGGTGAAAGTGCAGAGCCACATCAAATAACAGAAACACTCATCATAAACATTGATAGAAGATACAAGTGTTAAACATACGAATACAGATAAACTTCTCCTTAATGCAACCACTGTGTCAGATTTCAAAAAGGCTTTACAGCGAAAGCACACTTTGCAATTATGTTAGGTCAGCTCCTAGCCACAGAAATCCATACAGCCCTTTTCCAACCAAGGAGAGTGTCACAAAAGTCAGAAATAGCATTAAAATGAATCACTTACCTTTGATGATCTTCATCTGGTGGCACTCCCAGGTCTCCATGTTAGACAACAAATGTTTGTTTTGTTCGATAAAGTTCATCTTTATGTCCAAATACCTCCGTTTTGTTGATGCGTTTTGTTCAGAAATCCAAAGGCACAATGCGCACTCTCAAAACCAAGACGAAAAGTAAAAAAAGTACAATAAAAGATAGTAGAAACATGTCAAACGATGTTTAAAATCAATCCTCAGGTTGTTTTTGTCATAAATAATCAATCATATTTCAACCGGACAAAAGCTTCGTCAATGGAAAAGGTAAACAAGAAATGTGCGCTCCTGATCACATGCTTGCTTCATTGATGGAAATTTCCACTGTCCTCTCATTGAAAGCAGTGTATCTCCCTCATTTTTCAGAGTAAAAGCCTGAAACAATGCCTAATGACTGGCCACATGTAGAGGAAGCCACAGAGCTCGTGAACTGGGTCCTAAGTATTTGTATGGTGGATAGGCTTTCAATGGAAAAACAGGCTTTCAAAATAATAGTACTTCCTGGTTGGATTTTTCTCAGGTTTTCGCCTGCCATATCAGTTATGTTATACTCACAGACATTATTTTAACAGTTTTAGAAACTTTAGAGTGTTTTCTATCCAAATCTACTCATTATATGCATATCCTAGCTTATGGGCCTGAGTAGCAGGCAGTTTAATTTGGGCACGCTTTTCATCCAAAATTCCGAATGCTGCCCCCTACCTAGTGAAGTCGGCGCATGTGACAAATAAAATAATTTGATCAAAAAGTATTATTGAAAGAGTGGTGCTCATGTGGATTTTGGCTGCATCACCCTCCTAATTAGTCTCTGTAGTCATATCAGTGTCCACCTCTAAAGCCTCCATGTGTTGTTTTGGTGGCAGGTATCAGGCGGGTGGACCGAAGGCCGGACCAGCAGGGCCAACCTGGCTCCCAGCACAAGGCCGGGCAGGGCGAGGGGCGGCCCGCCGGCGAGAGGAGGCCAGACAACAGGAGACCCCCACGTGAGCGCCGCTTCGATAAACCCATCGAGGACAAGCCCGACGTCGGAGAGAGAGGAGAGTTCTCTGCAGACAAGTGAGTAGTTGTTGTACTAAATGACAATGCTTAGAGCAAATGTTTTGTTCATTATTATTATCGTTGATGAAATATGGATGTCTTGGAATCGTGGGATAGACAGATGTCCGGGACACACTGTATGCTTCAGTTTGTTATTTTTTTTTAAAATTATTTTTTCACTTGGCTTTGACTGTAGTTTGTGCTCACTACTAGCTAAAGCAATGCAAAAAAAACAGTCAAAATTCAAATCACACCTATTATCCTGACAACCTATAACATACAGTGCTTTTAGAAAGTATTCATACAGCGTGACTTATTCCGCATTTTGTTGTTACAGCCAGTATTCAAAATTGATCAAATTTGTGAAAATATGTTTTTAGAAATTATAGTACATTTATTGTAAATGAAATAGAAGCACTTTTGGGGGCGATTACAGCTTTGAGTCGTCTTGGGGTATGTCTGTATCAGCTTTGAGTCTTCTGGGGTATGTCTGTATCAGCTTTGAGTCATCTGGGGTATGTCTGTATCAGCTTTGAGTCATCTGGGGTATGTCTGTATCAGCTTTGAGTCTTCTGGGGTATGTCTGTATCAGCTTTGAGTCATCTGGGGTATGTCTGTATCAGCTTTGAGTCGTCTGGGGTATGTCTGTATCAGCTTTGAGTCGTCTTGTGGTATGTCTGTATCAGCTTTGAGTCGTCTTGGGGTATGTCTGTATCAGCTTTGAGTCGTCTTGGGGTATGTCTGTATCAGCTTTGAGTCGTCTGGGGTATGTCTGTATCAGCTTTGAGTCGTCTTGGGGTATGTCTGTATCAGCTTTGAGTCGTCTGGGGTATGTCTGTATCAGCTTTGAGTCGTCTTGGGGTATGTCTGTATCAGCTTTGAATCGTCTGGGGTATGTCTGTATCAGCTTTGAGTCGTCTGGGGTATGTCTGTATCAGCTTTGAGTCGTCTGGGGTATGTCTGTATCAGCTTTGAGTCGTCTGGGGTATGTCTGTATCAGCTTTGATTCGTCTGGGGTATGTCTGTATCAGCTTTGAGTCGTCTTGGGGTATGTCTGTATCAGCTTTGAATCGTCTGGGGTATGTCTGTATCAGCTTTGCACATCTGGATTGGGGATTTTCTCCCGTTCTTCCTTGGAGATTTTCTCAAGCTCTGTTAAATTAGATGGGAGCGACGGTGAACAACAATCTTCAAGTTTTCCACAGATTTTCAATGGGATTCAAGTCTGGGCCACTCAAGGACTTTCACATGCTTGTTCTGAAGCCATTCCAGTGTTGCTTTGGTTGTATGCTTGTCCTGTTGGAATGTAAATCTTCACCCCAGTTTAAGTTTTCTCAAATCAAATTTTATTTGTCACATACACATGGTTAGCAGATGTTAATGCGAGTGTAGCGAAATGCTTGTGCTTCTAGTTCCGACCATGCAGTAATATCTAACAAGTAATCTAACAATTTCACAACAACTACCTTATACACACAAGTGTAAAGGAATGAATAAGAATATGTATATATGGATGAGCGATGGCCAAACAGCATAGGCAAGATGCAGTAGATGGTATAGAGTACAGTATATACATATGAGATGAGTAATGTAGGGTATGTAAACATTATATAAAGTGGTATTGTTTAAAGTGGCTAGTGATACATTTATTACATCCAATTTTCAATTATTAAAGTGGCTAGATATGATCAGCATGTTGGCAGCAGCCACTCAATGTTAGTGATGGCTATTTAACAGTTTGATGGCCTTGAGATAGAAGCTGTTTTTCAGTCTCTCGGTCCCAGCTTTGATGCACCTGTACTGACCTCGCCTTCTGGATGATAGCGGCGTGAACAGGCAGTGGCTCGGCTGGTTGTTGTCCTTGATGATCTTTTTGGCCTTCCTGTGACATCGGGTGGTGTAGGTCTCCCGGAGGGAAGGTAGTTTGCACCCGGTGATGTGTTGTGCAGACCTCACTACCCTCTGGAGAGCCTTACGGTTGTGGGCGGAGTAGTTGCCATACCAGGTGGTGATACAGCCCGACAGGATGCTCTCGATTAGAGGTCGGTCGATTATGAATTTTCCGATACCGATTTTTGGAGGACCAAAAAACCGATACCAATTAATCGGCAGATTTTTAAAAACATTTTTATTTGTAAGAATGACAATTACAACAATACTCAATGAACACTTATTTTAACTTAATATAATACATCAATAAAATCAATTTAGCCTCAAATAAATAATGAAACATGTTCAATTTGGTTTAAATAATGCAAAAACAAAGTGTTGGAGAAGAAAGTAAAAGTGCAATATGTGCCATGTAAGAAAGCTAACATTTAAGTTCCTTGCTCAGAACATGAGAACATATGAAAGCTGGTGGTTCCTTTTAATAACATGAGTCTTCAATATTCCCAGGTAAGAAGTTATTATAGGACTATTTCCCTCTATAACATTTGTATTTCATTAACCTTTGACTATTGGATGTTCTTATAGGCACTTTAGTATTGCCAGTGTAACATTATAGCTTCTGTCCCTCTCCTCGCTCCTCCCTGGGCTTGAACCAGGAACACAACGACAACAGCCACCCTCGAAGCACCGTTACCCATGCAGAGCAAGGGGAACAACCACTCTAAGTCTCAGAGCAAGTGACGTTTGAAACGCTATTAGCGCACACCCCGCTAACTAGCTAGCCATTTCACTTCGGTTACACCAGCCTCATCTCGGGACTTGATAGGCTTGAAGTCATAAACAGCGCAATGCTTGACGCACAACGAAGAGCTGCTGGCAAAACGCACGAAAGTGCTGTTTGAATGAATGCTTACGAGCCTGCTGGTGCCTACCATCGCTCAGTCAGACTGCTCTATCAAATCATAGACTTAATTATAACATAATAACACACAGAAATACAAGCCTTAGGTCATTAATATGGTCGAATCCAGAAACTATAATCTCGAAAACAATACGGAACCGTTCCGTATTTTATCTAACGGGTGGCATCCATAAGTCTAAATATTCCTGTTACATTGCACAACCTTCAATGTTATGTCATAATTACGTACAATTCTGGCAAATGAATTTGCAATGAGCCAGGCGGCCCAAACTGTTGCAAATACCCTGACTCTGCGTGCAATGAACGCAAGAGAAGTGACACAATTTGCTGGCTAACCTGGATTTCTTTCAGCTAAATATGCAGGTTTAAAAATATATACTTCTGTGTATTGATTTTAAGAAAGGCATTGATGTTTATGGTTAGGTACACCTTGGAGCAACGACAGTCCTTTTTCGCGAATGCGCACCACATCGATTATATGCAACGCAGGAAACACTAGATAAACTAGTAATGTCATCAACCATGTGTAGTTATAACTAGTGATTATGATTCATTGATTGATTGTTTTTTATAAGAGAAGTTTAATTCTAGCTAGCAACTTACCGTGGCTTCTTACTGCATTCGCGTAACAGGCAGTCTCCTCGTGAGGCAGGTGGTTAGAGCGTTGGACTAGTTAACCGTAAGGTTGCAAGATTGAATCCCCGAGCTGACAAGGTACAAATCTGTCGTTCTGCCACTGAACAAGGCAGTTAACCCACCGTTCCTAGGCCTTCATTGAAAATAAGAATGTGTTCTTAACTGACTTGCCTAGTTAAATAAAGGTGTAAAAAAAAACGGCGTCCAAAAAGACCGATTTCTGATTGTTATGAAAACTTGAAATCGGCCCTAATTAATCGTCCATTCCGATTAATCGGTCGACCTCTAACGGAGACCACAGTTCTCTATACTATCGATACTATAGAAATAGTTTTATATCCCAGATATATGCCTCATTACAATTCTCTCTCAGAGATCTAGGGACAGTTCCTCGGATTTCATGGGATCGTTTCTGCTCTGACATACACTGTCAACTGTGGGACCTTATATAGACAGGTGTATTTCTTTCTATCTAAGTCATGTCCAAACAATTGAATTGGCCACAGGTGGACTCCCAAGTTGTAGTGGCATCTCAAGGATGATGTAAAGAAATTGGATGCACCTGAGCTCAAGTTGGAGTGTCATAGAAAAGGGGTGTGAGTACTTGTTACATGTTTTTAGTAATACAGAAATAAATTAGATATTTATGCATTTCATTTTCATGCAAAACATGTTTTCAATTTTGTCATAATTGTGTATTGTGTGTAGATGGGTGAGATTTTTTATTTTATTTAATCCATTTTGAATTCTGGCTGTTAGACAACAAAATGTGGAATGAGTCAAGGGGTATATGACTACTTTCTGAAGGCACTGTATATATCTTTGCATGTTTTTAAAACGTTCAATAAAGTCGTTTTCATAGTTCTGAGCTGCTCATTCTGTATCTGGGCTGCTTGATGCTGAGCCTGTGTGTGTGTGCCTCCTTAGACCTTTCGTAGACCGGCCCCCCAGAGGGCGTGGCGGCGGCCGAGGTGGGCGTGGTGGACGGGGCCGGGGCATGGGCCGGGGTGACGGCTTCGACTCCCGTGGCAAACGGGACTTCGACAGACACAGTGGCGGCGGTGACAAACCGTGAGTAATTTCTGCCCCGAGTCCTTAAAGGACTAGTTGTAGTGATGGTCTTTTGGAATGATTAAATCTTCAGATGCTCTGTGATTAGTGGTAGGATTGGTGGAGCTTTTGGTTTCCATTTTTTTTCCTCAACAGTCAGAAATCCGAGGAGAAGCGTGGTGGGAGTGGCTCTCACAACTGGGGGAACCCCAAGGACGAAACAAGGTTGGTGGTTCAAACCATCATTACCTACTCAAATGAGATGACCATTATGTGTAGGCAAGGACACAGGTCCTTTGTTGATATTGACTGGTTTGTTCCTTCGCTGTGTTGAATTTCTGTTCCCAGTGGTGATGCTGAACAGACTGCTGCCCCCGAGGGAACACCTGAGGGAGTGGAACACCCCCCTGCTGACTCTGAGAACAAGTGAGCACCTTCCTGGACCTGTCCAGTTAACTTCCCTGCACACCTCAGTGCAAAACACCCCAGGACTGCTGCTCTGTAAAACGGGACAACCAACCCATTTCGCTCTGTTTCATCTCACCTGTATTTATACATATACAGTTGAAGTCGGAAGTTTACATACAGTTAGGTTGGAGTCTCATGACATCAGTCAGGATGTTAAAGCTTGGTCACAAATGGATATTGCAAATGGACAATGACCCCAAGCATACTTCCAAAGTTGTGGCAAAATGGTTTAAGGACATCAAAGTCAAGGTATTGGAGTGGCCATTACAAAGCCCTGACCTCAATCCTATAGAAAAATTTGATGGCCAGAACTGAAAAACTGTGTGCGAGCAAGGAGGCCTACAAACCTGACTCAGTTACACCAGTTCAGTCAGGAGGAATCGGCCAAAACTCACCCAAATTATTTTGGGAAGCTTGTGGAAGGCTACCCGAAACGTTTGACCCAAGTTAAACAATTTAAAGGAGTCTAATTTTTGCCAGTGAGACCTGTTCTTGGAGTTAACATCACTGTATTGGTTCACTATGGTGCTGCATTCATGCTGATTTGTGCTGCTCTCAACGTTCAATTCATCCCGTGGTCCACAATGCAAGCAGCTAGAAGAATTCCAAAACAACAGAAATGTGAAAGCTAACAGACAATGTATGGTAATAGCTTTCAATAACAAATGTGTGTCTCTGTCTCCTCCAGGGAGAACGAGGTGGAGGAACCAAAGGAGGAGGGCCCCAAGGAGATGACCCTGGACGAATGGAAAGCCATGCAGGACAAGGAACGCGCCAAAGTGGAGTTCAACATCCGCAAGCCCAACGAGGGTGCCGACAGCAAGTGGAACAAAGGCTACGTTCTGCACAAGTCCAAGAGCGAAGATGTCAGTGACGAAAAGCTGAAAGATGTAAGTGACACAAGCAGACAATATATATATATATTTTTTTCTTATCTATAGTTGTGCACTGCACTGTTAGGTATATATAGATGTTTTGCCATTGTATTTGGTTGTGTTTAGGACTGTGATGGTCATGGAATTTTGGGTGACTGTAATTGTCCAGCCAAATGACCGCGGTCTCCGTAATAACCATTCGAATAGGAATATTTTTTGTATTATTATTATTATTGTAAAAAAAATGGACCCACATTTTCTGCTTTCCTCCACTCCTGACTGCATGGCTGCCATAGAAATAGAATGAATAGAACAGGCATCCCTATTCAAGCCAATGAAGGCATAATGGGTGGACTGGCCGTTACAAGTGTACCTATAGGAGCAAAACAGGAAGTGTACTCATCAATATGTGCTGTGATTTGTAATTTGTAATTTACATGACAAAAAATATATTCCATAGCATGAGCCACCTCAGTTATCATTTGAGTGAACATTCTACATTTCCATGGAAATGATTGCATTACAATAGCAGGCAGCCATTGCCAGTGTACCCAAGAGTTTACCATTCAACTATATGGGGTGAAGGAGTCAATTGAATGACCAGATTGTCTCACGTTCAACAAATCTGATCTAACAAAGTGGACATTTGTCAAATCCTTCATGATTTATGTAATGAACAGGCCACTGTGGTTACTTAAGTCCGATTTGGATATATTTGGAAGTTTTCGCAGCAAAACATGTAGAGGATGTCCCTTTTTTAGGTTTAGAAGAAGTGCCTGCTAAATGCTCCCGTTCATATAAGCTGGTTAGAACAGCTAGCATACAGAAATGAGTGGTGGTAGTTTTAACTGTAATGCAGTTGACTAGTAACGATGACATGAACATGTATTGGGGTTGACATCCATACATTATATATCTTTTTTTACCTCAACATAGAGGCTAATGTTGTTGGGGGGCAATAGGAGACTCTGGATCTTTCTCCCAAGGCATTTCCCCCTACTCGTTTCCATGGCAATTCCATTGTTTTGGTCGAATAGGCTCTATGCATTAATCCGCCTCCAATGTTCTAATTTACTTCCGACCGGATTGATGACTTCCGGAGCGAGTTCTGCTATTGTTTTTATCATTAGCTTACTAGCTATCGTCGATGCATTTCTGACTGAAATAGTTCGCAATGACTACGTTTAATTTACAGCCCAGCGAAGGAGGTGCTATTGAACATTGTTCATATTTCCCCCCAGTCTTTGTCCCAAACATTTGTCATTACAGCGTCAAGACGCCACTGTTTAGGCTTATCATCTGGATACAATCACAAGAAAATGTTTTCTAACATCTTTCAATTCTAGGAACCTCCAACTTACCTTATTCCATCAGCACACGAGTTAGTAGGTTTACAGAACTCTATCCCATCAACCGGACTTGTCTTCACACCCTAATTAACAAGGATTTACTGTTACATAGACTGAATACTTTTCAGGTGCATTTTTTAATGGATATTGACAGACTCACAAGTGTTCTTGGCTTGTGCCAACGCTGTTCTGTGTCTGTGCAGCTGTGAACTGGTGGTGCAGCAGGAATGTTTAGTTGAGAGTAGTGCACTGTCTGGTAAAGAAGGGCCACCAGATGATTGCACAGAGCACTTCCTGCAACACAGGAGCAGTGGCTTTGGACCACTATCACTGGTACGGAGTGCTTTAACACCATCTGTGAAGATAAGTGTGATGGAAGACTGAAGTGAGAAACAAGAATGATGCGGCCCATAAATAACAATAAACATAGTAGTGTCTAGTCTTCTTAACTAGGAGCTCATTTAACTATACAGGAATACATTGTGTCTCAGTAACACAATTACCAAACACTGCATCAACAGATCTTTACCAAATAACCTGTTAAGTGGGCAATTCTAAATTGGGATTGGGACCCATCATTAATATCTATCTACTGATAAGATTAAACGTTGACACTGTCTCCAACACATTTTGACCATGATGACAGTGTCTCACAGGAGATGTTTAACAAGGTCCCTAGTAGCCATCTATAACCTTTCCCTACTCTCATGCTGTGCGGCTTTTCACTCTTCCTCATGGACCTGTGGCAGGCAGCCGTCACGGTGATCTCCCCTGTCATTGTATCTTTGTTAGATACTGTGTGGAAGACATGAATAACAATTATTTTTAGTTAGCAAATATAGATAGCAAGCATAACTTAACCAAGCTAACGAAAATACACACATTCTCAGGTAGATTCTGTCAACGTTACATAATTTTACGAAGTAACTAGCTAGCTACAGTTAATAGTTAAATTAGCTAGCTAATGATTGTAGCTAGCTAACGTCATATCTGTAATTGACTTGGTATTCACCTTCATAGTTATCTATGTAGCTTCCTATACACATCTTGAACCCCTTTTCATTCTTGCTAGCTGGAGTCTCGGAGGCTGATGTAACAATTTGATGTACATCATTAATATTAATTTGAGGCAAGTCCTGAAGACACCTAGTAAAAAGAACTGTGACATAGTGGTAGTAACGTTATATCGTCGATAACAACTAGACTGACCGGAAGTGTGCCAAACCGATAGGAAGTGTGTTTAGAACGTTCGATCATGGAATGTGCATAAGGGCTATTGACCTCTTTACTGCATCTATTGCCAGGGTTAGAGGTTCCTTAGGGCAACAAAGTTTCATCACGTTGTTAACCTGTCTAGGACACAGGTTCCGCTAACGGAACCCCCCCCCTATGCTGCCCCCTATCCCTAAATGGTTAAGAGTCCATGTTATCGCAGAAAGTCTTCAATCAGCTGTTCACTCCCCCAAAAAACACAACTAGAGCTGTCACAATTACTGTATAACTGACGGTAATAGATGAAGACTGTCATGAAAAAAAAAAATATATATATATATATATGTATACATGTGTCTTCATCCATTACCGTCAGTTATACAGTAATTGTGACATTTACATTACATTTAAGTCATTTAGCAGACGCTCTTATCCAGAGCGACTTACAAATTGGTGCATTCACCTTATGACCTCCAGTGGAACAGTAGTGCATCTAAATCTTTTCAGGGGGAGGGGGGGTGAGAGGGATTACTTATCCTATCCTAGGTATTCCTTAAAGAGGTGGGGTTTCAGGTGTCTCCGGAAGGTGGTGATTGACTCCGCTGTCCTGGCGTCGTGAGGGAGTTTGTTCCACCATTGGGGGGCCAGAGCAGCGAACAGTTTTGACTGGGTGACAGCCCTAGTTGTGTTTTGCATATTTCATTAAGTTTTCAGTTGAGAAAAGTCTGTTTTATTTACATTTAGGATGTGACGGAATCAATTAAATAATTTGTTTTTTAATTTCAAATCAATTTGATTTCAATTTAAGTTACAAAACATTTTCAGATATACAGTACTCTACTCAAGTGATATTGGTGAACTGTGTCATTTCAAGTTTTGGGGAAAAAAGTTTTAAGTCAGAAAGAAGGTTGATGATTGATTCCTGTCAACGGATCAATACTAAACAATCTGTAAGGTATTAAATAACTGTGGTGGTCTGTATTTGCCAACAAAAGGGCTGATATAAACCAGAATGTTAACCAGCTAACAACCCTCCCGAAGAGGCTATGTCATTACAAATGTGACTGAAGTGCTTATCCTTCTTGTTGGTCCTTTCTCTTGGTTGTTGCAGAGACCAGCTGTGATTGATGCCCCGGAGATTGAAGCAGACACAACCTCTCTGTTCAAGGTGCCTGTTGTTTCACATATTCACCCCTATACAATTCTGATAAAACAACCCTTTATCTACACACTCATACACATTGGCATAGTATATCAAGAGTTAAATGATGTCAAACAGTAGTTAGCATGTTGGCTATTTGAGTTGAGATGGTGGCTATCAGTAGTCTCTGGCTAAATGTAAACAACGTCAACTGTTCCCCCATAAGGGCAATCCTGACGAAGTTGGCCCGGACCACCACTTCCGCAAGCCCGCCAATGACATCACAGCCCAGCTGGAGATCAACTTTGGAGACCTGGGCCGGCGCGGGCGGGGGGGAGCCCGTGGAGGAAGGGGAGGCCGCGGTGCGGGAGGAGGTAGATCTGAAAAGGTAACACTAATTGAGGCTGTTGTCACTGAACACAAATAGATGTAAATGTTGATCACAAAAGGCTATGGTTACTAGGGTTGAATACTTTCCCGGTATTGTACAAATGTTCCATCCCAAGAATAAATCACTTTTCTCCCAGGTAACCCGGTATTTCCCTCCAAAGCCGGAAGTGGCATTATAAAGCATAGAAATCTGGATTTGATTATGGCTTTGATCAGCATGAAAATTCAAACCTGATGCTCCCTGAGCCTGATGAGACATATATTAAATACATTTAATGAGCCTTACATTAACCACGTTTAATGAACCGAAGCCCCAAAATGCCCAAATGATTGTGCCATTATCCAATACATATATGATATAGGCTACTGCACATTACGCACGACAGAAAAACATAAAAAACAATAGATGTAGCTAGCTATATGCTCTCTTGGGTAAATAAATGAATCTAGCACCAGTAGGCTAATCTTTTTGAGTGTGAACTGTATTACTGTACTGTATAATACTGTTTTATACGGACTGGAATTACGCACATCGTTCAAACCATGATAATAACAGAAGAGAACATGTGATTCTGGTGCAGCACAAGCTGCCTACAAAGTTACAAGCTACTGAATTTGATTTTAATTTTGAAATATAATGGGGCCTATTTGTATAATTAGTAGGCTGACTCATATATACCTTTTATAATATTTCCCCTGATGTTATTATCTACCTCCTCTTTCTGTCTCTATTGCGTCATTCCTTCCTCGCGTTCAACTCGTCATCATTCTAATGGCGTCTTTTAGTAATGTTGGACTAGAATTAGATGTAGAAGGCTTTCACTTCTCTTCACAAAGATTGAATGCTTCCGGGTCTGAATAAATAACTGCTATAGCTGACCGCCATCGTGCGTTCGCTCTTCTATCAAACTATCCGTGAGTTCTCTTGGCTGCTGTATTCAACAAAAAAGAGTTTCCGCTCCTCTTCTAAAAAATGATGTGCAACAAGTTATTCTAGTCTAGCTTTTCCTGCATGGAACTCCAAGAGCTAAGGAACGTTTTTTTAAGGAGAGGCCAGCGGAGCACAGGTGGACTGCGAATTGCGCAAAAGACAGAGGCTATAAGTTAGAAGCTTGTTATGCATAAACCATCAGTAATTAGCTAAATATAAGGCTAATACTGCATTAAATGTATTACCTGAAAGAGGTAGGCTAGGACATCCTATATATAGGGCTATATATCAATCTAGATTCAGGATGATCTATTTTGGATGCAATTTGAATGGAGTTGATAAAGAGCGAGAGAAAAAGACTTAGAGAGTGCTCATGCACTGATTTAAAGCAACAATATTCCAGTGATAGGATGTTTTTAAAACTCTGGAGAATTCAAAAAAATTATAATCTTTACAAATAAAAAAAAAGGTGACTGAAAGCCAACTGAAGACGGGTAAATTAGACATGCATTCGGTCTTAATATTACTGTAGTATGCTGCAGCAAATTTAGGCCTAGGTCACAAGAAAACAAGTTACCAAGATGAGATGATAGGTCTACATGCATTGAGAACTGTGCTCCATACAGAGATGGTCTGTCCCCACCCTGATTCATCATGAACAGTCCACAGAGAAGCCAGATTTACACATTGCATATATTTTAATAGTTCCGTTTCACGCCTTGGTGTTCATATAAATCATTTACTAGATTATACCAGTTTCTCGCAGTCATTTTTCCTGGGTATAAAGGGAGGGGTTTTGGTTGGTACATTTCGGTAACCGGGTTCCTACCATTCAAACTTTATGGTTACTGACCATATAAAGCTGTTTTCACTGACCACAAAAAGTCAAATTGGGTGCTCAAGCTGACTGCGATCATTGTTCTACTTGTTGTGTTGAGTTGTGTTGTTCATGTAGTACCTCCCAATCCCTACTGAACACGACCCAGTATTCTCTGATTTTGTATAATAAATCAAAACATCTCTCTCTTTTTGTCCCCAGCCGGGTGGAGTGTCCGTTCCCAACGTTGACGACCCAGAGGCCTTCCCAGCCCTGGCTTAATACTCTAGCACCACTACCAGCCCGCCCCATCAGCCCCTCCGGGCATTAGCCCCGCCCCTCCGGGCCCCTCCTCTACGAGGCTTGCATGCTTACAACTTCTTCAAGTATACGAGAAAAAAAAGACTGTCATCACACCTAAGGACTGAAATTTTAACCTGTTTTAAAATGACAGACAAAAGACAAAAAAAGCGGAAAAAGGACATCTCTTGTTGAACTGAAGCAAATTATTGGTAAAAGTTTTGTATTTAGAGACATGATAGCAGGGATGTTTTCATACAGTATGTTTCTTTTCTTCAGATATTATGCATACTTTATGCTGTATTGCTGCTTAAAAAAATGCATTTCAATTTGTGTGTGTGTGTGTGTGTGTGTGTGTGTGTGTGTGTGTGTGTGTGTGTGTGTGTGTGTGTGTGTGTGTGTGTGTGTGTGTGTGTGTGTGTGTGTGTGTGTGTGTGTGTGTGTGTGTGTGTGTGTTTTAACCCCGAGGCTTTGGCTGGCTTTTCCTCATGACTTTATCTGAATATTTTGGGGTCATCTTAGACAAGCTTTTATTTTGAAAGGGTGACTTTTAAGTCATGTATTACTCTGATGTTAAACTCAATACATTTGAGTACCTTTGTACTAAATCTTTTACTGTGTTTTAAAAATGTACCTGTATTCTAGTGACCCCTTGAGCTTAATATTCTTCTGCTTGTCATGCAGTGAAAGTGAATTTCCTTTATTTTCCTGTTGCTCTTATTTTTCTCGACCAGTGGTTCATGTCCCTGGTCCTTAACTGCCTGTGTCTTCAGGGCAGCCAGGTTCCAAATGTATTTCTAGGCTGGTCCTTGAAGGTCGTACAGGCTTTACTACTAATAACCATAGGACCACTATACGAATATATTGTATTTTTTGCGTGACCAAATCTTTGTGTGTGTGCGTGCATGCATGCGAAATTGATTGGGTTCATTGTGAACGTGAACAATAGTTACTTATAGGACTTAAAGAATTCCTCTGTCATGAACTTGCCTTCTTCCGGGCACTTGACCACAAGTTCAAAAGCAGCTCTCTTTTGCCTGAAGTAGTTGTTATTTCTGAGAACATAGTTGTTTCATACTAGGGAAGATGGTCGACTGTGCACATATCTTGTTTCCATCAGCACCAGTACTCTGAAACTTGTTTATTTTATTTATTTTTCCTCGTGATCATCTTTGCTGTTACTGTTCTATTGTTGTTGTTGTTATTATTATTATTATTATTACTACAGCAGCACTACTGCATAATTTGTCTGAAAGAAATGGTCCGTTCAATGTGGAGCAATCGAGTGCTACAGAATGTATGACTGCTCACCCTGCGTATAGTCATCTGTGTCTAGCATTTCCAGTAGAGGATTTATTTGACCAAAGTGGGTATACTTCACACCACAGGATGGGACAACGGCCCCTAATAACAGCTGGAGCGGAACTACTGGAATGGCATAAAACAACATGGAAACCATCAGTTAGATGGATTTAATTCCACTGATTCCGCTCCAGTCATTACCATGAGCCCGTTCTCCTCAAGCTGTCACCCACCTCCTGTGCTTCACACATTTGGGTTGGGGAATAGGTACATTTAAGGCGAATATTGTGAGTGACTGAAAGCTTTATATTACAGTGCTCTGGAAAGACTTGCTGGTAATGCACTGACACAGGTGACTGGCGCAAGCCTTTTGTAGGACTGTTTGAGCCACTTGACGGTAGACTTCTCTGCAAACATCCCTGTTCTAATAAATTACTTAAGAGGTGTTAAATGTATTCTGCCCACGGAAGTGAGTTGTGTGAAATCATTACTGTGATTTAAAAGGAAAAATAATGGACTATTGCTTTTCTAAGCTGTGTGACGTTGGCATTATTTCAATGTTATGTCCATAGAGATCCTATTAAATTACTGTAGGAGCTATGTTATAAACCCTCAAAGTTCCATAATGGGGCCAAAATGGCAGCCATCTCGGTCAGGGGGAAATCCCAAAACCAGTCTAGTTGGAATGAATAGCAGTAGAGGCATAGGTGATGCATTTCCTGATTTTACTAAATGTAGGAAAATAAAAGTAACGCATGTGATTATATCAGTTCTTAGTCATCCTAAAATATTATCATATAATAATAAATATGGTTTATACAGGTTTTAATACACGTTTCAGTATAAATATAATGGAAAATGTGAACAGACGATAATGTCTCAGATTTTGTTGTCTTTGAAAGCTGTGAGTGCTATTATATGACAAAAGTATGTGGACACCCCCTCAAATGAGTGGATTTGGCTATTTCAGCCACAACCTTTGCCGACAGGTGTATAAAATCGAGCACACAGCCATGCAATCTCCATAGACAAACATTGGCAGTTGAAAGGCCTCACTGAAGAGCTCAGTGACTTTCAACGTGGCACCGCCATAGGATGCCACTTTTCCAACAAGTCAGTTCGTAAAAGTTCTGCCCTTTAGAGCTCAACCCCTCCGACGTCGAATTTAGAGAATGGTAAAGAGACCTCTAGTGAAAATGGAAGTGGGGAGCCCCGAGTTGCTTTCACCAGCAATGAAAACAGTGTTCCTGTTTCAACATGATAATATATGTCTACAGTCTGCAGATGCTTCCACTACCTCTTCTGTACGTTTGGAATCAGGTATCAGGACTTCTAGGAACCAAACGACTCAAGTATGACCTCTTTCTTGTTCATTGACCGCAATATTGAGTATTCACCATTTTATTTCTATGATCAATGCATGTGAAGCATAGAGATCACAGTGGTATGATTGTATGTCATGTCCTGTGGATGGTGCGTCCTCTAATCTCTTCCAGTCTATCCCATGCTTACACTTTTAAGAAGATTCTCTATTTTGTTAACCATTTTGGCTGAGGGAATCCTACCGAAGTAAGTTTTCTTCAAATTTCAGAAACAAATATAATTTTTTTTTTAAATGGATTACATTAGATGTCTCATTTTGTGGATAACGTTCATTCCCCACAGAAATCCATTCTCTGGGCCTGTCGAGGCAACCAGGTTTGCCATGGTCTTTGGAGCACTTTTTGTAGCTGCAAGGTAAGTTTTCCTTGCTTGGTCTTTTGGGGTCTAGGCCAGGTTACTGAATACACTGTGATTGATGGAACAAACACCAAGGGACACAACGTGTCAGGCTCTAAGGATAAGCACCGTGTCTCGCCCAGCAGGTTCAGTCTGTTACCATTGCAAAGTTTTTAGTAGTAAGTTAAACTGTTGGAAAGGGAATGGCAATTAAATCAAAGGGGTGTTGTAGCTCTGTAAAGGCTATTTCCGCTTGAGCCAACATCTGCAGCACTTACTATGCAATCTCTGCAAATATGGAAATTGCCTTTAAAAGGCGCATTGTCGGATGTGCCTCTGATTCCCGACCTTATGTTTTCACATATTTGAATTCTTCAATGGAAATGAGTCATTAGATATTTGTTTTATGCATTATTTTTGTTTATTTTGGGAATCTAATTTCTAAGCAAAGTTCTTAAAAAATAAAATAATAGTTTGTTCAACATTTTGTAAGGTCCAATATTTCAACCTCAAATGTAAGTTGAAATATGGTCTAGATTCCATTTCCTGCCATACTGATGAAAAATGTATGAAAATTCCACCACTGTTATCCTTGTCAATATAAGAATGACAGATTTGTCCTCACATAATTGCGTAAAACTATGTCAGTACATTGTGTCAAAATACCTGTTTATACATGGTGTTAATATGCCTAATGTGTCCTGATCTTGTCCACATTCTGATCGTGCCCCATGTTTAGACAGGTGGCAATTAAAATATGGATTCTGATCTTGATCAGTTCTCTTAGACAGTAGTCAGGCACACGTGTTTGGATAACTTACAAGTGTAGACAGATCTGGACAGTAAAACCATTTAAAATCATTAACCCGCCCTCAAATCATTGATAAAGTGCATATTTTGCAGTTAAGGCACACTAAAAACATGACATAACAGAACATCAGTGTGATGTATTAAATGTATTAAATCTAGTCACCATTATTTATTCACAGCCAGTCTTGGTATACGCTTCACTTTTATTAAATGTTGTCATTTTCAGATGACTACTTACAGCACATCATAAAATAATACAAATAAACTACTTGAAATCAACATTATTTGAGGCTGTGCTTTTAAAGAACAAAAAAAAACTGCTTTTTAGTTTTACAAACCATTTGTGAATGTAGACCAAAGCAGGAGTAGCTTACAAAAGTAAAACGTTGAGACATTAAAAAAATTAAAAAAGCTACAGTAACACAATTGTCAAAACGATGCGTTGTTACTAAGCCTCCACTGGAACTAATGAAGGTTCTTCACATTGAAGCGTACGGTTCTTTCATTCCTAATAATGAGAGCTCGCCGGTGACAAGAAACGTTACTGGTACCACAACGTCTCCAATTTCCATAAAAAAAGCGTTTTCAACCTAAAAGACCAAGTGTCACTACACCGCGTCTCTCTTTTTAGATGGAATCATTATCAAGTAATCAAACATATTCTTGCTGCAAATACATTTCCAAATGGGTCAGGGAAATAAGACTCCTTTTAGAACAGCTCCACTCGGGAACACCTAGAGGAAATAAATCCTTTAACAAAAGCTCACAAGAAAGATGGTAAAATACACAGATTAAAGAGACTTATCAAAAAAGTGTAAGAAGTGAACAAGAAAATCTTTACAAACTTTACACAAAGTCACAGAAGTACTGTCTAGCAAAAAGAAGAGAAACGAAACAATAGCAAAACGCTGGCTATTAAAAATACAGCGTTCTAACCAATGAGTTATAATACAAGACATCACTGATGTCAGACACTTTACACAAACCTCAGGGACAGACACTCCCCATTAGTTCATTTCTTGCAATTAAAATGTTTCCATGGTCAGGGCTACGTTCAGTACGAAAAAAACAACAGTGCAACATTCAATTAAACAGAAACGGTGCTGTTCTGAACGGCCAGCTCAAAAACAACAACAAGAGGTTGGGGATCAGCATGTCCGCTGCTCGTTAAATATGTCCCTCATTGCTTCAAGCCACACCCACCAAACGGAGCAAACGTACCTCAAAATCCATTCAAAGAACATTGGAATGTTTTTGGGGAAACGTGTCGTTCAGTACAAACCGTTACGCAACATAGCAAACTTCAATCGAACTGAACACACTACAGGTTTCAAATAAGCAATGATGTCATGCAGCAGTGTTGCTTTCTCTCCACTCGATCACCAAAGAAAGAAAACAAAGGGTGAAAGCGCAACATAAGCCCCGTTTATACCTGGTTCTCAGATCAGATTTTTATGTTAACCCTTATTTTACCAGGTAAGTTGACTGAACACATTCTCATTTACAGCAACGATCTGGGGAATAGGTACAGGGGAGAGGGGGGACAAATGAGCCTATTGGAAGCTGGGGGTGATTAGGTGGCCATGATGGTATGTGGGTCTGATTGGGAATTTAGCCAGGACACCAGGGTTAACACCCCTACTTTTACGATAAGTGGCATGGGATCTTTAGTGACCACAGACAGGACACCCGTTTAACGTCCCATCCGAAAGACTGCACCCTTCACAGGGCAATGTCCCCAATCACTGTCCTGGGGCGTTGGTATATTTTAGACCAGAGGAAAGAGTGCCCTCCAACACCACTTCCAGCAGCATCTGGTCTCCCAACCAGGACCAACACTGCTTAGCTTCAGAGGTAAGCCAGCAGTGGGATGCAGGGTGGTATACTGTGATCTTGTCCACATTCTGATTGTGCCAACATTTTTGGACAGCTGTAGATGATTAAAAGACAGATTGTGAACAGATCTTCCTGACCACCTCCGGAGAGAGTCAGGCACCCATTGTGTTTGAATATCTTAAAGTGTAGACAGATCTGGACAGTGAAAACGTTTAAATCATTATCCCATTTTAATACTATGTGTAGATGCATATCTGAAAATCTGGCCACAATCTGAATCTGAATTTGGACAAGATCAGAATAAAGAATGTATGTTAGCGCCAGGTAAAAACGAGGCTTTATAGTGTGCCTGCAACAGCGCCAATCTGCCTGCATATCGATCGTCCCGTCGAAGACCTAGAGACCCTCAACATCGCCCCTTTCATTTCTTTGTTTCAAATGGCTTGGAAAGCAAAATACCCATCAATCATAGTACATTTATTGAAAAAATATATACATATTTTTCAAGTAAAAAAATACCACAGGAGATTTTTAAATTCTAATACAAATAGGGGAAAAAACATTTTCTTTCCGTAGAAATCTTCGAGATCGGTCTCCAAAAAAGTGAATAAGGAGAATGAGTAGAAGAATCAGCATGAATTATAATGAGGTGGTAGCAGGTAGGGGGAAGGGAGGGGTTCAGGAACTGTGGTACTTTGGATGTGTGGAGCGTTGGAGGTTATGCTGGATGGGTGACGAGGTTTTGCTGGATGGGGGATGAGGCAGGGCTGTATGTTGTGCCCCTTTACAATCAGGCCGCTGCCTTCCCTCCGTTTGCTGGTGTGGCCCAGCCGTGTTTGGTTGGTTGGAATAGGTCGTATTCACTAGGCCCGAAACGAGAAAAAAAAACAGACCAACAGGGATGGACTACCTGAACTTGTCCAATAAGAAAATCTAGTTTTATTTTTCTGTTGCAAAATGTTTTGCTGCGGTGTGCACTAATGAATACAACCATGTTATTTTTTTTAGGTTTGGTTCTGTGCGCTTTGACCTCTCTGAGAAGGGGTCATCATTATCATTTGTCCTCTTGCTGGAGGGTCGTCAATGTTCTGGAGGGTTCTGGTGGCTCCGCCTCTGTCCGGCACCTCTTGGCCGGCCTGTCATCGTAGTGACTGTTGCCACAATGGGGCTCCAGGGAGCCGTTCCTGTCGTGGCTGGGAGTGGCGGCCACTGCCTCGCAGCCCCTGGACTCATTGTCCGAGGTGGTGGGAGGAGGGAGAGCCTCCAGAGAGGGGGGGGCAGGAGGGAGAACATCCAGAGAGGGGTGGGGGGCAGTGGGAGGAGGGAGAGAATCCAGAGAGGGGTGGGGGGCAGGAGGGAGTACATCCAGAGAGGGGTGGGGGCAGTGGGAGGAGGTAGAACATCCAGAGGGGGTGGGGGGCAGTGGGAGGAGGGAGAACATCCAGAGGGGGTGGGGGCAGTGGGAGGAGGAGAACATCCAGAGGGGGTGGGGGGCAGTGGGAGGAGGAGAACATCCAGAGAGGGGTGGGGGGCAGGAGGAGAACATCCAGAGAGGGGTGGGGGCAGGAGGGAGAACATCCAGAGAGGGGTGGGGGGCAGGAGGGAGAACATCCAGAGAGGGGTGGGGGGCAGTGGGAGGAGGGAGAACATCCAGAGAGGGGTGGGGGGAGGTGAGCCCGTTGAACTGGACGGATTCTACTTTGACTTCGTTCGCCACCGTGGATGACTGGGAAGCTTCTCCCGAGCCCAAGTTGTGACTCACTAAACCTGTTGGAGGAAAGATAAAGAGCTGTGACTCACTAAACCTGTTGGAGGAAAGATAAAGAGCTGTGACTCACTAAACCTGTTGGAGGAAAGATAAAGAGCTGTGACTCACTAAACCTGTTGGAGGAAAGATAAAGAGCTGTGACTCACTCAACCTGTTGGAGGAAAGATAAAGAGCTGTGACTCACTCAACCTGTTGGAGGAAAGATAAAGAGCTGTGACTCACTAAACCTGTTGGAGGAAAGATAAAGAGTTGTGACTCACTCAACCTGTTGGAGGAAAGATAAAGAGCTGTGACTCACTCAACCTGTTGGAGGAAAGATAAAGAGCTGTGACTCACTCAACCTGTTGGAGGAAAGATAAAGAGCTGTGATAAAGAGCTGTGACACTAAACCTGTTGGAGGAAAGATAAAGAGCTGTGACTCACTAAACCTGTTGGAGGAAAGATAAAGAGCTGTGACTCACTAAACCTGTTGGAGGAAAGATAAAGAGCTGTGACTCACTCTAAACCTGTTGGAGGGAAAGACTCACTCAACCTGTTGGAGGAAAGAGCTGTGACTCACTCAACCTGTTGGAGGAAAGATAAAGAGTTGTGACTCACTCAACCTGTTGGAGGAAAGATAAAGAGTTGTGACTCACTCAACCTGTTGGAGGAAAGATAAAGAGTTGTGACTCACTCAACCTGTTGGAGGAAAGATAAAGAGTTGTGACTCATTCAACCTGTTGGAGGAAAGATAAAGAGCTGTGACTCACTAAACCTGTTGGAGGAAAGATAAAGAGCTGTGACTCACTCAACCTGTTGGAGGAAAGATAAAGAGCTGTGACTCACTAAACCTGTTGGAGGAAAGATAAAGAGCTGTGACTCACTCAACCTGTTGGAGGAAAGATAAAGAGCTGTGACTCACTCAACCTGTTGGAGGAAAGATAAACCGAGTGAGCTGAGACGTCATGAATCATGTAAGGTACTGTCAATAGAGGCACACAAGGGTCTCCACTAGAATTCACATGAGAAATGTTTATTAGTCATTCTAACAGCACTTCATGTAGCTACTCGAATTGATGTTCCCTGAGTGTATTTCTCCCTTCCACAATCACTCAGGGATTGTGTGTGTTCCCTTACCATTGTGGCTGCTACTGCCGTCCTCCCTCTCAGAGTGGCTGGTGCTGCTGTTGGAGGTGGTGGGAGGGGGCGAGGCTGCCCGGCTGGACGTGGCGCTCTCCGTCTCGTCCAGCAGCCGGTCCATGTAGTCCCTGAGACACACAGGGATAAGATAAATAACATTATTTTAAACAATTCAGTCAGCACTGTTCGCTGCTCTGGCCCCCCAATGGTGGAACAAACTCCCTCACGACGCCAGGACAGCGGAGTCAATCACCACCTTCCGGAGACACCTGAAACCCCACCTCTTTAAGGAATACCTAGGATAGGATAAAGTAATCCCTCTCACCCCCCTAAAAGATTTAGATGCACTACTGTTCCACTGGATGTCATAAGGTGAATGCACCAATTTGTAAGTCGCTCTGGATAAGAGCGTCTGCTAAATGACTTAAATGTAAAATGTAAATGTAAACACTAACTACAGCCTGCCAGTTTAGCCCGTACACTAATCACAGCACATGTATACCCTGTTCACACTACTGAGCCATACTGGGCCGGTCTGGTTACGACCTCCAGGACCATGTGAAAAGAAACGTACAAGACCGCATAGTACAGATCAGCTTGGCAAGATGGTGATAACAGGGTACTAGATTCACACCCCTGGAACATAGTGTCAACAGTAGCTATGGTTCCCAGAACAAAGGTGATCACACATACTGAGTGTGTATTGGTCACATGGAATACATATTGAGTGTGTATTGGTCACATGGAATACACGTTCATGACAAGTTACATTTCATTTCAATAATATTTGTTATACGTTTAAAAAAAGGGACAATCAGAGTTGCTACATCGTTTTTTGGGACTTATAAATTAAATGATATGTACACAATGATTTTTTGAAGAATATAACCGATGTTCAACAGTCGAACCCCAAATATAAGCTTGTTTTACTCCAGTGTAACCAAACACTATATGGCCTCAAAACATGGTTAGAACTATACATCTGGTATCATGGATGGTCAGTTTGCATGCATAGCTCGGTCTATGGATTTGAGAAGGGTTACATTTCTCCAGCCCCATCCCTCAGCTTTTTACCGAAACGGGGCGGGGACTACGCTTCATTTTGTCTACTGCTGATTGCAATTTTAAAATACATTTCAAAATCAGGTAAGCAAATATCTAGAATATATATATAATTTTTATATATATAAAAAAACATTTGTATAACATAACATATTTGTTGACGGAATTCAATATTCAAAACAATTAGCTTGGTCTTGTGAAAAGAGACTTACGTGACCCCAGGGTGAAGGCTGTATTTCCTTTTCCCCAGCCTGGTTTGCTGTGCAAAGAAATCATAACGCTCAGACTTCTTCCACATGTAATAAAAGGCCACACATTCTCCTACTGACCTAGTTCTCACCTGAAAAATGTAATATCAGCAGACAACGAGAGACATTATTACCATCGCCTTCCAGAGTTGAACTCAATTCAATTTGAACTCCCCAGTCAAGTCTACGAGGGATGAGTCAAAATGCAATTTGTGAATTGAAAAATACTTTTTTTTTTGCTTTTCAATTCATGAACTGAATTTCAAATCCTCCCGAGATTTGGAGGTTAAAATGGAACTGACCTCAACCCTGATCTCTTCAAAACACATGCTAAATCAACATAAATATTCAGAAAATAAAACATACTTCTTTAATCAGATACCATAGTATTTAATACAATCTGATATATAATACAGTGTTTCCCCTAGGATTATTTTCAGCAGCGGTGGAAAAGTTATTGTGGGAGGGACTTGGTAGTGGGCATGGCCAATGTCGTGGTCTTGTCGTTTTAAAGCTAATTTCCTGCAATTCTACACATTTTGCCATGTGCAGAGAGACATTTTCAAAAAATAAATAAATATATACAATGCACCCGTAAAGCATCCAGACACTATAACTTCCACATTTTGTTACGTTACAGCCTTCGAAAATGGATAAAAAATAATAATAATTTAACTCATCAATCTACACACAATACCCCATAATGACAAAGCAAAAACAGGTTTAGAATTCTTTGCAAATTTTGAAGAAAAAATACTGAAATGTCACATTTACATGAGTAGTATTCAGACCCTTTACTCAGTACTTTGTTGAAGCATCTTTGGCAGCGATTACAGCCTCGAGTCTTCTTGGGTATGACGCTACAAGCCTGGCACTGGAGGTCAATGCCGATTAATTATGGCCGATTTCAAGTTTTCATAAATCGGTAATCGGCCTTTTTGGATGCCGATTACATTGCAATTCACGAGAAGACGGCAAGGAGCCAAGGTAAGTTGCTAGCTAACATTAAACTTATTAAAAAACAACCAATCTTCACGTTATCACTAGTTAACTACACATGGTTGATGATATTACTAGGTTAACTAGCTTGTCCTGCGTTGCATAAAATCAATGCGGTGCCTGTTAATTTATCATCAAATCACAGCCTGATGGCGCATTCGCGAAAAAAGCACAATCGTTGCACAAATGTACCTAACCATGAACATCAATGCCTTTCTTAAAATCAATACACAGAAGTATATATTTTTAAACCTGCATATTTAGTTAAAATAAATTCATGTTAGCAGGTAATATTAACTAGGGAAATTGTGTCACTTCTCTTGAGTTCAGTGCAAGCAGAGTCAGGGTATATGCAGCAGTTTGGGCCGCCTGGCTCGTTGCGAACTGTGTGAAGACCATTTCATCCTAACAAAGATCCTAATTTATTTATTATGACATAACATTGAAGGTTTTGCAATGTAACAGCAATATTTAGACTTAGGGATGCCACCCGTTCGATCAAATACGGAACGGTTCCGTATTTCACTGAAAGAATAAACGTTTTGTTTCTGGATTTGACCATATTAAATGACCAAAGGCTCGTATTTCTGTGTGTTTATTATTATTAAGTCTATGATTTGATATTTCATACAGCAGTCTGATTGAGTGGTGGTAGGCAGCAGCAGGCTCGTAAGCATCCATTCAAACAGCACTTTACTGCGTTTGCCAGCAACTCTTAGCAATGGTTGAAGCACAGCATTGTTTATGACTTCAAGCCTATCAACTCTCGAGATTAGTCTGGCAATACTAAAGTATAGAGATAGTCGACGCGTCATAATTCCTATAACTACAACCTAAAACTTGTTAACTGGGAATATTGAAGGCTCATGTTAAAAGGAACCACCAGCTTTCATATGTTCTCATGTTCTGAGCAAGGAACTTAAACTTTAGCTTTTTTACATGGCACATATTGCACTTTTACTTTACACTCCAACACTGTGTTTTTGCACTATTTATTTGTTTGTTTGTTTATAATATGTTCATTATTTTCCAATAAAAATTTTAAAAGACAGCGATACAAACATTGACATTCACTGCACTGTTGAATGGGATGGCCAATTTAGAGGACAAAACAAAACTTATCTCACACATACACAAAATAAAACTAAATCCTATTAGGTGGTACATGTATAAGACAGCATAATTTAGCACGCCCAATTTTTCAGTTTTTGATTTGTTAAAAAAGTTTGAAATATCCAATAAATGTCGTTCCACTTCATGATTGTGTCCCACTTGTTGTTGATTCTTCACAAAAAAATACAGTTTTATATCTTTATGTTTGAAGCCTGAAATGTGGCAAAAGGTCGCAAAGTTCAAGGGGGCCGAATACTTTCGCAAGGCACTGTAGTCATTACAAGCAGCGTAGTTAAGCCAAAAATCAATATTGAGTGGAGTACAGCACAGAGTAGCAGCCGATCGTCAACCCAGTTATGAAGAGGGACTAGACCATGTATCCAGTATCGGCTGCCATATTTTGTAAAACATTGGATTTCCATTGGAAGTATTGCATAGAATGTTTTCCATATGTATTACATTCCCTAAATCCCGTAACCACATTTCAAAAGGTAGGTACAGTCAACATGTTTTTGCATGATTTAAAACAAATTGAACATGTTTCATTATTTGAGACTACATTTATTTATGTATTATATTAAGTTAAAATAAATTGTTCATGCAGTTTTGTAATTGTCATTATTACAAATATATATATACAGTGGGGCAAAAAAGTATTTAGTCAGCCACCAATTGTGCAAGTTCTCCCACTTAAAAAGATGAGAGAGGCCTGTAATTTTCAGGGTTGTTGTCCTGTTGGAAGGTGAACCTTGCTCCAGTCTGAGGTCATAAGCGCTCTGGAGCAGGTTTTCATCAAGGATCTGTCTGTACTTTGCTCCATTCATCTTTCCCTCGAGCCTGACTAGTCTCCCAGTCCCTGCCACTGAAAAACATCCCCACAGCATGATGCTGCCACCACTATGCTTCACTGTAGGGATGGAGCAAGGTTTCCTCCAAACTTGACACTTGGCTTTCAAGCCTAGGAGTTCAATCTAGGTTTCATCTTGTTTCTCATAGTCAGAATCATTTAGGTGCCTTTTAGCAAACGCCAAGCGGGCTGTCATGTGCCTTTTACTGAGGAGTGTCTTCCGTCTGGCCACCTGATTGGTAGAGTGCTGCAGAGATGGTTGTCCTTCTGGAAGGTTCTCCCATCTCCACAAAGGAACTCTAGAGCTCTGTCAGAGTGACCATCGGGTTCTTGGTCACCTCCCTGACCAAGGCCGTTCTCCCCCGATAGCTTAGTTTGGCAGGGCGGCCAGCTCTATGAAGAGTCTTGGTGGTTCCAAAATTCTTCCATTTACGAATGATGGAGGCCACTGTGTTCTTGAGGACCTTGCTGCAGACATGTTTTGGTACCCTTCCCCAGATCTGTGCCTCGACCCAATCCTGTCTCAGAGCTTCAACCTCATGGCTTGGTTTTTGCTCTGACATGCACTGTCAACTGTGGGACCTTATATAGACAGGTGTGTGCCTTTCCAAATCATAGACTCCAATCAAGTTGTAGAAACATCTCAAGGATGATCAACGGAAACAGAAGGCACCTGAGCTCAACTACGCGTCCCATAGCAAAGGGTCTGAATACTTATGTAAATAAGGTGTTCCTGTTTTTTATTCATCATTATGGGGTATTGTGTGTAGATTGATGAGGAAAAACATTGATTTAATTAGTTTTAGAATAAGGCTGTAACGTAACAAAATTTAGAAAAAAGTCAAGGGGTCTGAATACTTTCCGAATGCACTGTATGTTTTACATATATTTTGGAGTGGGGGCAATGACTGCGGAGGCCTGCCGCTGCTAAATTAATATAGGGGAAGCACTGTATAAGATAGACATAGCTTACCTTGTTGGCTTGTATTGAATGAAAGTCTTTCCCATAACCTTTTAGTCCTTGCTCAAAATATCTACATTCGTCTTCTGTCCACACAGACAGCTCTTCTGTGACAGAGGGCAAATGGTTATTAAGTACCACAACCACTACTCCATTCAAATACAATAAAACTATGACCGTATTACAGGTCCCAGACACCATCCAACAACACACAGACACAAGCCAGGACCCATATAAGTCAAGGACAGTTTTTATCATCAAAATACACAAAACATGACTGGTTAGATATTGAGAAAAAATATGCCAGATATGAGTGAAATCAAGAGCGAAAGTCAACACTAGTTCACTGCAGGTGTTACCTCTAGCTGCCTTCACATTAAACTTCAGTCTTCTTAAAGCTTCCTCTGTGTCAAATTCACACCTGACCAACTCATAAAGTGCCTGTGGAAAGACAACATTGAGATTGTGAAGAAGACGGTCACAGACAAAAGTGCATACTACAGTCTTTACGGTAATGGCTTGTGTTCAGTAGGTGGCATTTTGAAACAGTGAAATGTGTAGGTACTATACTACAGTCTTTACGGTAATGGCTTGTGTTCAGTAGGTGGCATTTTGAAACAGTGAAATGTGTAGGTACTATACTACAGTCTTTACGGTAATGGCTTGTGTTCAGTAGGTGGCATTTTGAAACAGTGAAATGTGTAGGTACTATCCTACAGTCTTTACGGTAATGGCTTGTGTTCAGTAGGTGGCATTTTGAAACAGTGAAATGTGGAGGTACTATACTACAGTCTTTACGGTAATGGCTTGTGTTCAGTAGGTGGCATCTTGAAACAGTGAAATGTGGAGGTACTATACTACAGTCTTTACGGTAATGGCTTGTGTTCAGTAGGTGGCATTTTGAAACAGTGAAATGTGTAGGTACTATACTACAGTCTTTACGGTAATGGCTTGTGTTCAGTAGGTGGCATTTTGAAACAGTGAAATGTGTAGGTACTATACTACAGTCTTTACGGTAATGGCTTGTGTTCAGTAGGTGGCATTTTGAAACAGTGAAATGTGTAGGTACTATACTACAGTCTTTACGGTAATGGCTTGTGTTCAGTAGGTGGCATTTTGAAACAGTGAAATGTGTAGGTACTATACTACAGTCTTTACGGTAATGGCTTGTGTTCAGTAGGTGGCATTTTGAAACAGTGAAATGCGGAGGTACTACTTGAGCATATGAAAACAAGTAATACCTAACTCTCAAAGTCATCCTGACTTCAGAGTCTGGAATGGCTCTTTGATCATGCGGCACAATGCGTCAACAATGAAGGGGGCTGTGCTTTTACTGGTTGACTCTCCTCTGTCTCTCTCGAACACCTACAGCCACACAGCGCCACCCTCTTCCATTACAATGGTTTTCAAATCCAAAACAATGTGTTCTCAACCCCCGAGGAAAAAAACAAACCTTTGAGAGAACCCGTCGCACAATTTCTGAGTGAATATTGCATTAACAAACTGCCTCCAGGCTAACTGAACACGACTCTGGACGCCAGTCTGTCTGATCTGCTCGACTGTGTTGGTCTTCATACCTGCTCATTGTCTTTGATATGGGATCCCTCAGGGATGGCATCCACTCCTTTCTCCTCTCCTGTTCGTTTTGACGCCTGAGATAAAAACTCCACAACCTTGCCCTCGGGAAGGAACTCGGGGTCCCATAAAAGCTGGTCATCGTTTTCATATACTGGAAGGAGAGAGGAAAAAGGAGCGAGAGGGGGGAAAGCAGAGAGAGAAAGTCATTTTATTTCTTATTTACCTCTGTGATTGGAAGATATTTCACTTCAACTTAATTTAGTGCATCGCAATTGCAAACAGAATGCCTTACCTTTCTCATAGTCTTTATATTTACAAAGGCCAGGCGGTGTTTCAGCCTGATACATGGACCCAACCATGATTTCCTGTCCAGATCAAACACACACTTTATTTAGTTTCACAAATCAAAAGTGTGCTTCAAATGAATAGCATGTCTTTAAGGTTAGAACTACCCAGTTGCGACCCATCATTCAGGGCAGTTTAGCTAAAATGAAATAATCCCTTGAGTTAATAAAGCCGCATACAAACATGGTCTCTTGAGTAAAGCAGCAGCAAAATGCAGGTGTTTCAGCCTAGCTCAGTGCTTTCTGTGGTGGAGGGGCAGCCAGCGAAAACACAGTTTTGGTGTTGGCAATCTTCTCTAGTTGCACCGTGATTGGCTCAATGTTCTGTCACCCATGGGGACACTACATCACTGCAGAATCAACAGGGAGAGCTAGGCAGTTCAAGACCCTTTGGGTGCTGCCATAGATTTACATTACATGCCCGTCCAAGGTGTCTCACCGTCATTGGCCACAGATAAAATGATATAAAGTCACGTAATATCTACCGTAGTTTTGATAGCTAGCAAGTTAAACAGGCAGTCATCCTCATGAATCACGTCGACAATCTACTGGCAAATCCTTAGTGAAATGATATACTGGGTTGTTGTGGTTACACGTGGTCTGCTGTTGTGAGGCCAGTTGGACATACTGCCAAATTCTCTAAAACGATGTTGGAGGCGGCTTATGGTAGAGAAAGGAACATTCAATTCTCTGGCAACAGCTCAGGTGGACATTCATGCAGTCAGCACGCCAATTGCACGCTCCCCCAAAACTTGAGACGTCTGAAGATTTTTTTTGTCTGTCACACAACTGCACATTTTAGAGCGGCATTTTATTGTCCCCAGCACAAGGTGCACCTGTGTAATGACCATGCCGTTTAATCACCTTCTTGATATGCCACACCGTTCAGGTGGATGGATTATTTTGGCAAGAGAGAAAATATCACTAACAGGGATGTGAACAAATTTTTGCACAAAATTTAAGAGAAATAAGCTTTTTGTGCATATGGAACATTTCGGGGATCTTTCATTTCAGCTCATGAAGCACGGGACCAATACTTTTGTTCATTATAGATAAAACAGCCCAGTGCTCATCGACCATAAACATAACACAAGTCGGAAATAGCAAATTCAACAATGAGTGGTTTGCAAGGAATCAGCGGCTAACTGCAAGCATTGCAAAACAATAACTATTGTGCTTCCACTGCCTGCTATTTGGTGGAGAGGGTGTGTGGTCCAAGTCTGGGTTGAAGGATTTAAAACATAGGTCTGAAACAATCTCTTGTCCAACCTTAAAATAACAAACATTCACACCATGGGCCATAAACAGTGAGTCCAAAAATATGTCTTGTATACTGCTTCAACAATGATGTAATATGCCAGGGAGATATGTATACAGTAGCTAAGAAAGTAATACTAAGTGTATGTTGTGTAGTAAGCCGTTATTAGACCATGTGTTTCACCCTAAGAATTTGGTCCCGCACCCCCTCAGACCTTAGCTTACTGTTCTGACTTGGTGGTTGCACATGTAGCCCTATAGCCTGTTTTGGAGAAATGTCATCATTGAATAGTGTAAGAGCTTTCATTGTCTGCTTATATGCCTCCATTATTTATCCTACAGTTCTGACTTGGTGTACAGGGAGAACACTAAGAACGGCCCATGTTCTGAATTCCGTCGCTGTCCATTTCAAACGGGCTGAATAAATAGGCATATCGACTATGTCCGGCTTCACTCGCTCATTAATGTCTTAATCAGTATCTTATTTATCTTTTTAGGTAATGTTGGAATGATGCATTTCATTGTTTCTAAATTTGCTCGTGTGCTTTTCTCCACGAGGGGATACCATATAATGCGACAGCCTCTTCACATTCATTTTCTTGTAATTATTTTTCTCCAAAAAGTTTAGTAGACCCGTGTAATTCCAGTTGACAAGGGTTGTTTTGTTTGCGCAATACGCTGTCTGTGCGTTGGTATTCTGTCTATTAAAGTGTATCCTCGTGATTGTATTTTCCTTATTTTTTTAAACAACATAGCCTTACCATTAACTATTTTATTAGGGCTATCTGCATCTTTCTTGTGCTCTTCCTCTGTGGTGTCTTACAGAGTAAAGTTTAGGTCTCACCATCTTGCTGAATTTATCTGAACATCCCATCTGAATCTCTGGTCGGTGTCCATTTTGAAAGTGCTGAATGATGGCCTACCTCGTCGCAGCTCGTTTGCTTATAATTAGGAGCTACAGCACCAGTCAAACGTTAGGACACACCTACCTCATTCAAGGGTTTTTTATTTTTTACATTGTAGAATAATAGTGAAGACATCAAAACTAATAAAGTGCAAAATAAATATATTTGAGATTCTTCAAAAATTGAAATGCGTTCCAGGTGACTACCTCATGAAGCTGGTTGAGAGAATGCCAAAAGCGTGCAAAGCTGTCATCAAGGCAAAGGGTGGTTACTTAGAAGAATTTGTTTAACACTTTTTTGCTTACCACATGATTCCATATGTGTTATTTCAATGTAGACAATTGTAAAAATAAAGAAAAAACCTGGAGTGAGTAGGTGTCCCCTTTATTTTTGACTGGTACTGTAACTGTTTATGACAAGAACAAACATTATGAATCTACTGAAAAATAAATGTAATGTTTGTGTATTGTTCAAAAGTCAAAACTCATGTCGACATTCATTAGTATTATTCAAGGACAATGCGTTTTTTACCGAGTTACACAAATCCACAAGGAGTCAGCAGAAACCATATATAAATAAGCCATTCAGCCAAGTCAGTTATATATATTTTTTTAAAGGCAGTAAATGAGGCTGAATGAACTGTTTGGCTGCCAGACAAGGCTCCGCTGATAGCCAGGTGTAGAGGTAGTAAGGATTCAGTCCATGGTGAATTAACTGTTTGGCTGCCAGACAAGGCTCCGCTGATAGCCAGGTGTAGAGGTAGTAAGGATTCAGTCCATGGTGAATTAACTGTTTGGCTGCCAGACAAGGCTCCGCTGATAGCCAGGTGTAGAGGTAGTAAGGATTCAGTCCATGGTGAATTAACTGTTTGGCTGCCAGACAAGGCTCCGCTGATAGCCAGGTGTAGAGGTAGTAAGGATTCAGTCCATGGTGAATTAACTGTTTGGCTGCCAGACAAGGCTCCGCTGATAGCCAGGTGTAGAGGTAGTAAGGATTCAGTCCACAGTGCTGAAAAGAAAGCTCTGCTGTTGGGACAGCTTTATGTCGGCCCTAACAGTTTGTGGGCAACGTTTGTCACCGTTATAGTGCAAATAATGTATTGTTTAGTGTTGTATCATGCAATGTTCCCTCTAATCTGCACAAGGGCACGCAGCAGCCCTGAGACTCCCACGCAGAAGAAATACAGTTGAAGTCGGAAGTTTACATACACTTAGGTTGGAGTCATTAAAACTTGTTCTTGTTAGCAAACTATAGATTTGGCAAGTCAGTTAGGACATCTACATTGTGCATGACACAAGTAATTTTTCCAACAATTGTTTACAGACAGAGTGAATTATAAGTGAAATAATCTATCACAATTCCAGGGGGTCAGAAGTTTACATACACTAAGTTGACTGTGCCTTTAAACAGCTTGGAAAATTCCAGAAAATGATGGCATGGTTTTAGAAGCTTCTGATAAGCTAATTCACATTATTTGAGGTGTACCTGTGGATGTATTTCAATGCTTACCTTCAAACTCAGTGCCTCTTTGCTTGACATCATGGGAAAAAAATCTAAAGAAATCAGCCAAGATCTCAGAAAAACAATTGTAGACCTCCACAAGTCTGGTTCATCCTTGGAAGCAATTTCCAAACGCCTGAAGGTACCACGTTCATCTGTACAAACAATAGTACGCAAGTATAAACACCATGGGACCACGCAGCAGTCATACCACTCAGGAAGGGGACGCGTTCTGTCTCCTAGAGATGAACTTACATTGGTGCGATAAGTGCAAATCAATCCCAGAACAGCAGCAAGGGACCTTGTGAAGATGCTGGAGGAAACAGGTACAGAAGTATCTATATCCACAGTAAAACGAGTCCTATATCGACATAACCAGAAAGGCTGCTCAGCAAGGAAGAAGCCACTGCTCCAAAACCACCATAAAAAAGTCAGACTATGGTTTGCAACTACACATGGGGACAAAGATCGTACTTCTTTTGGAGAAATGTCCTCTGGTCTGATGAAATAAAAACAGAACTGTTTGGCCATAATGACCATTGCCATGTTTGGAGGAAAAAGGGGGAGACTTGCAAGCTGAAGAACACCATCCCAACGTTAAGCACGGAGGTGGCAGCATCATGTTGTGGGGGTGCTTTGCTGCAGGAGGGTCTGACGCACTTCACAAAATACATGGCATCATGAGGAAGGACAATTATGTGGATATATTGAAGCAACCTCTCAAGACATCAGTCAGCAAGTTAAAGCTTGGTCGCAAATGGGTCTTCCAAATGGACAATGACCCCAAGCATACTTACAAAGTTGCTGCAAAATGGCTTAAGGACAACAACGTCAAGGTATTGGAGTGGCCATCACAAAGCCCTGACCTCATTCCTATAGACAATGTGTAGGCAGAACTGAGAAAGCTTGTGTGAGCAAGGAGGGCTACAAACCTGACTCAGTTACACCAGCTCTGTCAGGAGGAATGGGCCAAAGTTCACCCCACTTATTGTGGGAAGCTTGTGGAAGGCTACCATAAACGTTGGACCAAAGTTAAACAATTTGAAGGCAATGCTACCAAATACTAATTGTGTGTATGTAAACTTCCGACCCACTGGGAATGTAATTAAATAAATAAAAGCTGAAATAAATCACTCTACTATTATTCTGACATTTCACATTCTTAAAATAAGTGGTGATCCTAACTGACCTAAAACTGGGAATTATTACTAGGATTAAATGACAGGAATTGTGAAAAACGGAGTGTAAATGTATTTGGCTAAGGTGTATGTAAACTTCCGGCTTCAACTGTATCAGCCCATAGAGAGAAGCACGAGATTGAACTTCGCTCAACTTTCTAGAGCAGTGGTCACCAACCGTTGTATCTCCAAGGCATTCCTAGTCGATAGCCAAACATTTCTGTAAAAAACAAACAATGATAAAGCCTTGTGTTCCTATTTGTATCTCGGGCTGTTTTCGGTAGGTGCATCCGATTCAGCTGCCCTGCGCACCGGGTAAGCAACTATTGCCATTTTGAACCATTACACGTGTCTCCGGGCCGGCCGAGAAATCAAGTGCACTATAGGACTAACGCTGGCCAATCGGATGGCTCAGATTACCGTGTCTGCAGTAACGTAGCAGGCATAAAAGGCGGATACAGCAAATGTGATACTTGAGATTTCAAAATGTTTAAAACCATGACTTTTGCATGAGGCAGAAAGTTTCACCACAACTGGAAGACAGTGTTCCTCTATTGTCAGTGTCAGTGGAGGAGAGTGGAGGGATGCTGACTGACCATCAGATGCAGCAGGGGTGCAACTTTGGTTTTAGAAGTGGGGGGGACATAACCTGGCGGTGGGTCTGGGAGTCCCCCCCCCAGAATTGTTTTGGCCATCTAAAGCTAATTTTCTGCATTTCTACACAATCCAATATGCCATCTCTATTTTGAACAAAAAGTAAGTAAAAATACCCACAGTCATAAAGCTAGGAAAGAGATGATTAAATATGTTTAAGTGATTGATAAGACTGAACTAGATCCATGATAATTCAATAATCAATATGGTGTCTCACCTTGAACCAATAGCCTAACACATGAACTCTTAAGAAAACAGAATAAAAAAAATAAAAAAAGAGAGACTTTTGATAGTTTTTATTAAGACCTCGATATCAAATTTCAGCCAGAACGCCCAGCCAGCCCGAGCCGCCTGCACGCCCGAACCCCACCAGTCTAGTACATAACTTAACTCTCCCAACAATCCCCCCCCTTTTTATTCCCAAGAGAAAGGCTTGGAAACAAAAGTACAAATAACATAAAAAAATAACACATACACCTCAAATATATATTAACAGACAAACAGCAGATCCTCCATATAATTCATCTCATAGACCTAAAGGTACTGTAGAGCTCTTCTTACTTGCACACAATATAGCTGGGTTGCCCCATCCTGTCTCTAGGGGTCCACAGCCCTGTATCGCCCCAACCCAACACACCCCACTCAGCTTTAGTATCTTAGAGAAACATTCATTATTGGTTTCAGGTGTGTTAGGTTAAGCCCAGAATAACAAGAGTACAGCAAACCCCCGGGGCCAGGCCTTAGCAAGCCCAGCGGCTAGGGATTGCCGTCGTAATGTTTTCAATACAGACTACTTTTGTCGTACTGTATTCCATATGCGACATCCAGACATAGTTTTTTCTTTATTTTTTTTATAGTAGGCCACTCTGGTAGACCTACATTATGACCAAATAACCACAGTAGCCTACTCGGCCACTGTTAAAAGCAGTTACAGCTTCAGTGTTCACAGTAAACGCTCATTGGAAGTTCCACAGGATTTTCACAACGTTTATGTTTGCCCTCAGCAGATCTGAAATTTGCTCAGAGCCCCCAAACAATTAGGTGGGAACATTGGTGTAGTGGCTTTGCTGGCATGCATATCCTTCCTGTTTGGCCCTGTCCGGGGGTGTCCTCGGATGGGGTCACAGTGTCTCCTGACCCCTCCTGTCTCAGCCTCCAGTATTTATGCTGCAGTAGTTTATGTGTCTGGGGGCTAGGGTCAGTTTGAAATATCTGGAGTACTTCTCCTGTCCTATTCGGTGTCCTGTGTGAATTTAAGTGTGCTCTCTCTAATTCTCTCTTTCTCTCTCTTGGAGGACCATGCCTCAGGACTACCTGACATGATGACTCCTTGCTGTCCCCAGTCCACCTGGCCGTGCTGCTGCTCCAGTTTCAACTGTTCTGCCTTATTATTATTGGACCATGCTGGTCATTTATGAACATTTGAACATCTTGGCCATGTTCTGTTATAATCTCCAACAGGCACAGCCAGAAGAGGACTGGCCACCCCACATAGCCTGGTTCCTCTCTAGGTTTCTTCCTAGGTTTTGGCCTTTCTAGGGAGTTTTTCCTAGCCACCGTGCTTCTACACCTGCATGGCTTGCTGTTTGGGGTTTTAGGCTGGGTTTCTGTACAGCACTTTGAGATATCAGCTGATGTACGAAGGGCTATATAAATAAATTTGATTTGATGCATTTAAAAACAAAAAGTTGAGTTCGCCACATCGAGATTTACATGCTAAAATCGCCACTGGAACTACCATATCTAACGAATGATTAAACAATATATTTACCTTTTTCCAATCCTCAGAAGGGACATAATTTTCATCTTCTTCCGACTCTTCCTCTGCATCCTTATCTGAAACAACATTTGACAGTTTGACTCTGTCTCACCGTTTCCACACATCAGCTCTCATTTTGAACCACTGGGTTAAAATGCATAAAGTGCATTCAGAAAGTATTCACACTCCTTGACTTTTCCCAAATTGTGTTGTCTTACAGCCTGAATTTGAAATGGATTCAATTGAGATTGTGTCCCTGGCCTACACACAATACCCCATAATGTCAAAGTGGAATTATGTTTAGATGTTTCTTTTTAATACAAATTAATAACAAATGAAAAGCTGAAATGTCTGGAGTCAATAAGTATTCAAACCCTTTGTTACAGCAATCTTAAATAAGTTCAGGAGTGAAGAAAAATTGGCTTAACAATTCACATAAGTTGCATGGACTCACTGTGCGCAATAATAGTGATTAACATTATTTTTGAATGACTACCTCATCTCTGTACCCGACATTAAATAATCTCAAGGTCCCTCAGTCAAGCAGTGAATTTCAAACACAAATTGAACTACAAAGACCACGGAGATGAGTAAAAAAAAAAAAAAAAGCAGACATTGAATATCCCTTTGAGCATGGTGAAGTTATTGATTACACTTTGGATGGAGTATCAATACACTCGGTCAATACAAAGATAGACGTTCATCCTAACTCAGTTGCCGAAGAGGAAGGAAATCGCTCAGGGATTTCACCACGAGGCCAATAGTGACTTTAAAACATGTTACATAGTTTAATGGCTGTGATAGGAGAAAACTGAGGATGGATCAGCAACATTATAGTAACTCCACAATACTAACCTACATGACAGCGAAACGGAATATTGTACAGAATAAAAGTATTCCAAAACATACATCCTGTTTGCAATAAGGCACGACAGTAAAACTGCCAAAAATGTGGCACAAAAATGTAATTTATGTCCTGAATACAAAGGGTCATGTTTGGGGAAAATCTAACATCACGGAGTACCATTCTCCATATTTCCAAGCATAGTGGTGGCTGCATCATGTTATAGGTATGCTTGTCATCAGCAAGGACTAGGGAGTTTTCTAGGATAAAAAGAAACAGAACAGAGCTAAGCACAGGCAAAATCCTAGAGGAGAACCTGTTTCAGTCTGCTTTCCAACAGACTCTGGTAGAAAAATACACCTTTCAGCAGGTCAATAACCTAAAAGTTGCTTACCAAGATGACATGGAATGTTCCCGAGTGGCCTAATTCTTACAGTTTTGACTTAAAATAACTTGAAAATCTATAGCAAGACTTGAAAATGGATTTCTAGCAGTGACCAACAACCAACTTGACAGAGCTTGAAGAATTTAAAAAAGATGAATGTGCAAATATTGTACAATCCAGGTGTGCAAAGCTCTTAGAGACACAAAAAACTCTTAGCTGCAATCGCTGCCAAAGGTGATTCTAACATGTACAGAGTAAGGGGAGTGAATACTTATAGTACCAGTCAAAAGTTTGTACACACCTACTCATTCAAGGGTTTTTCTTTATTTGTACTATTTTCTACATTGTATTATAATAGTGAAGTCATCAAAACTATGAAATAACACATGGAATAATGTAATAAACCCCCCCAAAAAAGTTTTAAACAAATCCAAATATATTTTAGAATCTTCAAAAGTAGCCACCCTTTGCCTTGATGACAGCCTTGCACACTCTTGACATTCTCTCAACCAGCTTCATGAGGTAATCACCTGGAATGCATTTTCAACAGTCTTGAAGGAGCTCCAACATATGCTAAGCACATGTTGGCTGCTTTTCCTTCACTCTACGGTCCAACTCATCCCAAACTGTCTCAATTGGTTTGAGGTCAGGTGATTGTGGAGGCCAAGTCATCTGATATCAGCACTCCATCACTCTCTTTCTTGGTCAAATAGCTCTTATACAGCCTGAAGGTGTATTTTGGGTCATTGTCCTGTTGAAAAACAAATGATAGTCCCACTAAGCCCAAACCAGACAGGAAGGTGCATTGTTGCAGAATGCTGTGGTAGCCATGCTGGTTAAGTTTGCCTTGAATTTTAAATACAATTACAGACAGTGTCATCAGCAAAGTACCCCCACACCTCCTCCTCCATGCTTCACGGTGGGAACCACACATGCAGAGATCATCCGTTCACCTACTCTGCATCTCACAAAGACACGGCGGTAGAAACCAAAAACCGCAAATTTGGACTCAGACCAAATGACAGATTTCCACCGGTCTAATGTCAATTGCTCATGTGTCTTCGTCCCATCAAGTATTTTCTTATTATTCGTGTCCTTTAGTAGTGGTTTCTTTGCAGCAATTCAACCACGAAGGCCTGCATCATGCGGTCTCTTCTGAACAATTGATGTTGAGATGTGCTTCACTTGAACTCTGAGGTGCAATCTGAGGTGGAGTTAATTGCTGATTTCTGAGCAAGTCTCTTCTTCTTATCGGTGTCCTTTAGTAGTGGTTTCTTTGCAACAATTCGACCATGAAGGCCTGATTCACGTAGTTTCATCTGAACAGTTACTGTTGAGATGTGTCTGTTACTTCAACTCCGTGAAGAGGTTATTAAGGCTGCAATCTGAGGTGGAGTTAATTGCTGATTTCTGAGGCTGGTAACTCTAAAGAACGTATCCCCTGCCGCAGAGGTAACTCTGGGTCTTCCTTTCCTGTGTTGGTCCTCATGAGAGACAGTTTCATCATAGTGCTTGATGGTTCTTGAGACTGCACTTGAAGATACTTTCAAAGTGCTTGACATTTTCCTTGTTGACGGACCTTCATGTCTTAAAGTAATGATGGACTGTCATTTATCTTTGCTTATTTTAGCTGTTCTTGCCATAATATGGACTTGGTCTTTTGCCAACTAGGGCTATCTTCTGTATACCAACCCTACCTTGTGACAATACAACTGAAAATGTCTCAAACACATTAAGGAAAGAAGTCCCACAAATGAACTTAAAAAGGCACACCTGTTAATTGAAATGCATTCCACGTGACTATCTCATGAAGCTGGTTGAGAGAATGCCAAGTGTGTAAAGCTGTCATCAAGGCAAAGGGTGGCTATTTTGAAGAATCTAAAATAAAAATAAAATATATATTTTGATTTGTATAACACTTTTTTGGTTACTACATGATTCCATATGTGTTATTTCATAGTTTTGATGTCACTACTATTGTACAATGCAGAAAATAGTAAAATAATAAAGAAAAACCCTTGAATGAGTAGGTGTGTCCAAACTTTTGACTGGTACTTTATGTACTTCATTTTCAATACATTTACCAACATTTCTAGAAACATTTTTTCACTTTGTCATTATGGGGTATTGTGTGTAGATGGGTGAAAATCTATTTAGTCCATTTTGAATTCAGGCTGTAACAACAAAATGTGGAATAATTCAAATGGTATGAATACTTTTTGAAGGCACTGTAGAACAAGATCTCACAAACAATCCAATATAAAAAGCGTATCTCGGTGATGGAAACAAAGATGCATACTTTCGAAGTACTTGAGGGTCTGTGATCCGCGTATCAGCTCTGCCGTGCAGTGGGATTTGACGGAGCGCGTGCGACCCTCGCTGGACAACTGGTTCTCGTTCCCCATTCCTGACGAGATCTTCACCCTCTCGGTCTGAACACACACCCCAAAGCATTACACACAATTTCTCCCCCCCAATGGTACATTCAAAGAAGCCCCTTTGCAAGGGTGTCCACCCACTCTGCCCAGAGTGGGAGAAAACACTTTCCCTTCCTTATGTTATAAACTATAAAAAGGGCACTGAAGAAGGCAGTGATGCCGAAACGTTGGCGATTTACCCAATAAATGACTGAGAGTTTATTTATATATATATATATATATGGAGAGTGCGACAATTTTTATAGTTTATTCGCCGATAGTCAGCAACTCCACACAAAGTAATTTTCTGGGTGGGCGCCAGCTTGTTTTTTTTTATCCTTATGTTATAAAATACATTTTACCAAGACAAATATGATTCTAAATTATCTAAATCTCTAACATATCACTAACAGTATATCCAAAAAGTCTGATTTCATAACCTAATAAACTCGGCAAAAAAAAAAAGACCCTGTCTTTCAAAGATAATTCATAAAACTCCCAACAACTTCACAGATCTTCATTGTAAAGGGTTTAAACACTGTTTCCCAAGCTTGTTCACTGAACCATAAACAATTAATGAACATGCACCTGTGGAACACTCGTTAAGACACTAACAGCTTACACAGTAGGCAAATAAGGTCACAGTTATGAAAACTTAGGACACTAAAAAGAGGCCTTTCTACTGATTCTGAAAAACACAAATGGAAGATGCCCAGGGTCCCTGCTCATCTGCGTGAACGTGCCTTAGGCATGCAGCAAGGAAGCATGAGGACTGCAGATGTGGCCAGGGAAATAAATTGCAATGTCCTTACTGTGAAACGCCTAAGACAGCGCTACAGGGAGAAAGGACGGACAGCTAATCGCCATGGCCAGCGAAGAGCCCGGATCTCAATCCCACTGAGCATGTCTGGGACCTGTTGGATCGGAGGGTGAGGGCTAGGGCCATTACCCCCAGAAATGTCCGGGAACTTGCAGGTGCCTTGGAGGAAGAGTGCGGTAACATCTCACAGCAAGAACTGGCAAATCTGGTGCAGTCCATGAGGAGGAGATTCACTGCAGTACTTAATGCAGCTGGTGGCCACACCAGATACTGACTGTTACACATTATTCCATTTCTGTTAATCACATGTCTGTGGAACTTCTTCAATTTATGTCTCAGTTGTTGAATCTTAAGTTCATACAAATATTTGCAGAAAATAAACACAGTTGACAGTGAGAGGGCGTTTCTTTTTTTGCTGAGTTTACATCCGATAATAAGCACCAAGCTCTGTTGACAGAGATACAGTGGGGCAAAAAAGTATTTAGTCAGCCACCAATTGTGTAAGTTCTCCCACTTAAAAAGATGAGGCCTGTAATTTTCATCATAGGTACACTTAAACTATGACAGACAAAATGAGAAAAAAAAATCCTGAAAATCACATTGTAGGATTTTTAATGAATTTATTTGCAAATTATGGTGGAAAATAAGTATTTGGTCACCTACAAACAAGCACGATTTCTGGCTCTCACAGACCTGTAACTTCTTCTTTAAGAGGCTCCTCTGTCCTCCACTCGTTACCTGTATTAATGGAACCTGTTTAAACTTGTTATCAGTATAAAAGACACCTGTCCACAACCTCAAACAGTCACACTCCAAACTCCACTATGGCCAAGACCAAAGAGCTGTCAAAGGACACCAGAAACAAAATTGTAGACCTGCACCAGGCTGGGAAGACTGAATCTGCAATAGGTAAGCAGCTTGGTTTGAAGAAATCAACTGTGGGAGCAATTATTAGGAAATGGAAGACATACAAGACCACTGATAATCTCCCTCGATCTGGGGCTCCACGCAAGATTTCACCTTGTGGGGTCAAAATGATCATAAGAAAAATCCCAGAACCACACGGGGGGACCTAGTGAATGACCTGCAGAGACCTGGGACCAAAGTAACAAAGCCTACCATCAGTAACACACTACGCCGCCAGGGACTCAAATCCTGCAGTGCCAGACGTGTCCCCCTGCTTAAGTCAGTACATGTCCAGGTACGTCCGAAGTTTGCTAGAGAGCATTTGGATGATCCAGAAGAAGATTGGGAGAATGTCATATGGTCAGATGCAAATATAACTTTTTGGTAAAAACTCACCTCGTCGTGTTTGGAGGACAAAGAATGCTGAGTTGCATCCAAAGAACACCATACCTACTGTGAAGCATGGGGGTGGAAACATCATGCTTTGGGGCTGTTTTTCTGCAAAGGGACCATGACGACAGATCCGTGTAAAGGAAAGAATGAATGGGGCCATGTATCGTGAGATTTTGAGTGAAAACCTCCTTCCATCAGCAAGGGCATTGAAGGTGAAACGTGGCTGGGTCTTTCAGCATGACAATGATCCCAAACGCACCGCACGGGCAACAAAGGAGTGGCTTCGTAACAAGCATTTCAAGGTCCTGGAGTGGCCTAGCCAGTCTCCAGATCTCAACCCCATAGAAAATCTTTGGAGGGAGTTGAAAGTCCGTGTTGCCCAGCAACAGCCCCAAAACATCACGGCTCTAGAAGAGATCTGCATGGAGGAATGGGCCAAAATACCAGCAACAGTGTGTGAAAACATTTGACCTCTGTCATTGCCAACAAAGGGTATATAACAAAGTATTGAGATACATTTTTGTTATTGACCAAATACTTATTTTCCACCATAATTTGCAAATAAATTCATTAAAAATCCTACAATTTTTTCCCTCATTGTGTCTGTCATAGTTGAAGTGTACCTATGATGAAAATTACAGGCCTCTCATCTTTTTAAGTGGGAGAACTTGCACAATTGGTGGCTGACTAAATACTTTTTTGCCCCACTGTATGCTTGTTTTTGTGATAAATTTTACACACAAAAAAATACCATTAATGTGAAGTGTATACTAAAATATAAAAATACTAGGTCATGTCTCAAAATCGATATCTATCTTACCTCAAATGTTTTATATCCTCTGGATTTGAGAAGAAAGAGGAGTTCAACGGTGAGGCTGTCAGTTAGCCTTAATTGTAGCACAGCATCCAGCCTACCTGACAATGCTATTGTCCAGATTTTTGACCAACATTATTTTCTTGCCTCCATTGACCTAGTCACTCCAATGTTGGCCATCCTACAAGGCTAAAAACTCCATCACTTTTGAACAGATTATGACATGAGGTTTGGACCATTGTTTTTGTTTTTTTGATTATGTGTATAACTAACATATTACCCATTGGTCAAAAGATGTTTTTGATTGGACATCCTACCCTTTGAAACAACAAAATCAACATTCATTACTCATGTATGAAATAGAGGCATCAGCATCAACGCTGACTAGATGTATCTATCATCAGCAAATTTGTAACAACTATACATTCTGACTGAATGTGTCAACCATGTTGGCTGTAAAATATGTAGTGATGCTTTATAACAATCAAATTAGAACAGTAAGGTGCAAACAAGCATTCCTTCTTTATGACTGTGTTGGTTGATATCCTGTCACTTCAGGAGATTCATGGCACCCACCTTATTCCTCTTCAGCTCGCCAATGTTTCTACTGCTTTCATCATTGTCCACATCCTCCTCTTCCTCCTCTTCCTCATCCTCCAACTCCTCTTCATCCTCAAAGTCTTCCTCCTCCTCTTCTTCATCCTCTCCATCTGCAGGTGAACCGCCGCCACATCCGTACATACTCAACAACTCATGAATGGGCATCTCTCCCTCCTATGGCACAAATGGAACAACAAAAAATCCCTTTTGTTACACACTGAATTTAGTGGATTACCCTTAAAAATAGAAATCACTGGCAAAACGTTGCAATAATAGGGATCAAATAGTCTATATATGCAGTACCAGTCAAATAGTCTATATATGCAGTACCAGTCAAATAGTCTATATATGCAGTACCAGTCAAATAGTCTATATATGCAGTACCAGTCAAATAGTCTATATATGCAGTACCAGTCAAATAGTCTATATATGCAGTACCAGTCAAATAGTCTATATATGCAGTACCAGTCAAATAGTCTATATATGCAGTACCAGTCAAATAGTCTATATATGCAGTACCAGTCAAATAGTCTATATATGCAGTACCAGTCAAATAGTCTATATATGCAGTACCAGTCAAATAGTCTATATATGCAGTACCAGTCAAATAGTCTATATATGCAGTACCAGTCAAATAGTCTATATATGCAGTACCAGTCAAATAGTCTATATATGCAGTACCAGTCAAATAGTCTATATATGCAGTACCAGTCAAATAGTCTATATATGCAGTACCAGTCAAATAGTCTATATATGCAGTACCAGTCAAATAGTCTATATATGCAGTACCAGTCAAATAGTCTATATATGCAGTACCAGTCAAATAGTCTATATATGCAGTACCAGTCAAATAGTCTATATATGCAGTACCAGTCAAATAGTCTATATATGCAGTACCAGTCAAATAGTCTATATATGCAGTACCAAATAGTCAAATAGTCTATATATGCAGTACCAGTCAAATAGTCTATATATGCAGTACCAGTCAAATAGTCAAATAGTACCAGTCTAGTCTATATACAGTACCAGTCAAATAGTCTATATATACAGTACCAGTCAAATAGTCAAATAGTCTATATATACAGTACCAGTCAAATAGTCTATATATACAGTACCAGTCAAATAGTCTATAAATACAGTACCAGTCAAATAGTCTATAAATACAGTACCAGTCAAATAGTCTATATATACAGTACCAGTCAAATAGTCTATATATGCAGTACCAGTCAAATAGTCTATATATGCAGTACCAGTCAAATAGTCTATATATGCAGTACCAGTCAAATAGTCTATATATGCAGTACCAGTCAAATAGTCTATATATGCAGTACCAGTCAAATAGTCTATATATGCAGTACCAGTCAAATAGTCTATATATGCAGTACCAGTCAAATAGTCTATATATGCAGTACCAGTCAAATAGTCTATATATGCAGTACCAGTCAAATAGTCTATATATGCAGTACCAGTCAAATAGTCTATATATGCAGTACCAGTCAAATAGTCTATATATGCAGTACCAGTCAAATAGTCTATATATGCAGTACCAGTCAAATAGTCTATATATGCAGTACCAGTCAAATAGTCTATATATGCAGTACCAGTCAAATAGTCTATATATGCAGTACCAGTCAAATAGTCTATATATGCAGTACCAGTCAAATAGTCTATATATGCAGTACCAGTCAAATAGTCTATATATGCAGTACCAGTCAAATAGTCTATATATGCAGTACCAGTCAAATAGTCTATATATGCAGTACCAGTCAAATAGTCTATATATACAGTACCAGTCAAATAGTCTATATATACAGTACCAGTCAAATAGTCTATATATACAGTACCAGTCAAATAGTCTATATATACAGTACCAGTCAAATAGTCTATATATACAGTACCAGTCAAATAGTCTATATATACAGTACCAGTCAAATAGTCTATAAATACAGTACCAGTCAAATAGTCTATATATACAGTACCAGTCAAATAGTCTATATATACAGTACCAGTCAAATAGTCTATATATGCAGTACCAGTCAAATAGTCTATATATGCAGTACCAGTCAAATAGTCTATATATGCAGTACCAGTCAAATAGTCTATATATGCAGTACCAGTCAAATAGTCTATATATGCAGTACCAGTCAAATAGTCTATATATGCAGTACCAGTCAAATAGTCTATATATGCAGTACCAGTCAAATAGTCTATATATGCAGTACCAGTCAAATAGTCTATATATACAGTACCAGTCAAATAGTCTATATATGCAGTACCAGTCAAATAGTCTATATATGCAGTACCAGTCAAAGGTTTGGACACCTACTCATTCCAGGGTTTTTCTTTATTTTTAATATTTTCCACATTGTAGAATAATAGTGAAAACATCAAAACTATGAAATAACACATGGAATCATGTAGTAACCAATTTTTTTTTAAACAAATGAAAATATATTTTATATTCTTCAAAGTAGCAACCCTTTGCCTCGACAGTTTTGCAGCTTCATGAGGTCGTCACCTGGAACGCATTTCAATTAACAGGTGTGCCTTATTAAAAGTTTCTTTCCTTCTTAAAGCGTTTGAGCCAATCAGCTGTGTTGTGACAAGGAAAGGTTGGTATACAGAAGATAGCCCTATTGGGTAAAAGACCAAGTCCATATTATGGCAAGAACAGCTCAAATAAGCAAAAAGAAATGACAGTCCATCATTACTTTAAGACATGAAGGTCCGTCAACAAGGAACATGTCAAGAACATTGAAAGTATCTTCAAGTGCAGTGGAAAAAACATCAAGCACTATGATGAAACTGTCCCTCATGAGGACCGCCACAGGAAAGAAATACCCAGAGTTACCTCTGCTGCAGTTCATCAAAGTTGCCAGCCTCAGAAATGAGCAAATAACTCCACCTCAGATTGCAGCCTTAATAACCTCTTCACGGAGTTGAAGTAACAGACACATCTCAACAGTAACTGTTCAGATGAAACTACGTGAATCAGGCCTTCATGGTCGAATTGTTGCAAAGAAACCACTACTAAAGGACACCGATAAGAAGAAGAGACTTGCTTGGGCCAAGAAACACGTACAATGGACATTAAACCTGTGGAAATATGCCCTTTGGCCTGATGAGTCCAAATGTGAGATTTTTGGTTACACCAGCCGCTGTCTTTGTGAGACGCAGAGTAGCAGGGATGCAAACAGCTGAGGGCCCAAAAATGTGACTTTTTTTGGTTGCACTGAAACATGCGGAAAAAAATCCCTGCTAGGGGGAAAATGCAGGTTTTAACTAATTAAACAACAAAGAATATGACATACATGATCAGTCTCGGTGTGTAAAATAAAAAGTGGTTAATATGAACCTAACTCACAGCTAAAAAATAAATAAAAAAGCAATCCAATGTTATTTGTTGCTTAAACTTTACTGCAAATGACACTTAAGTCCTGAGAAAAAAACAATACAGTAATATTGCAGTTACATCTGATCAACCCCATTGAAGCTCGCATCCGCTACAAGACCATGGTGCTTGCCTACGGAGCTGTGAGGGGAACGGCACCTCGGTACCTCCAGGCTCTGATCAGGCCCTACACCCAAACAAGGGCACTGCGTTCATCCACCTCTGGCCTGCTCGCCTCCCTACCACTGAGGAAGTACAGTTCCCGCTCAGCCCAGTCAAAACTGTTCGCTGCTCTGGCCCCCCAATGGTGGAACAAACTCCCTCACGACGCCAGGACAGCGGAGTCAATCACCACCTTCCGGAGACACCTGAAACCCCACCTCTTTAAGGAATACCTAGGATAGGATAAAGTAATCCCTCTCACCCCCCCCCCCCCCCTTAAAAAATTTAGATGCACTACTGTTCCACTGGATGTCATAAGGTGAATGCACCAATTTGTAAGTCGCTCTGGATAAGAGCGTCTGCTAAATGACTTAAATGTTAAATGTAAATGTAATGTAATGTACCATGACAGCCTTTATAATAGAATGTTTATAATGGAATGCTTGTGACAACACACATCTAATTATTGCACTTTGGGAAAAAACACCTTAAAGTAGAACTAGAATGAAAAACAGGCATTCTATTTTTGCTCTATTATAGTGGCCACTAAAGTAGACGTCGATCAAGTGCACAAGGCTACATTGTGTGCAAAAACGTTCAATGTGTAAAAAAAATAATAATCCCGACTCACTGTCACACGTGTTACTGTCAAGTTCAACGCAACTAAAGCAATATCTTTGGGCTACACTGCACATTATTACATTGTACACTTTCTGCCTGTGGACATCTGTTCTACAATGTGCCAGCAGAGCATGATACCCTTTGTTGGCATAATTCATCTCTTTCAGGCAGAGAGAACACATGCAATATCCATTTTAATCTACTGTATTGAAAACATGAGAAAGTGTGTGGTGTTCCATAAACTAAATTATATGATCAGTTAAGTTGGCCGACGTGAGTAAGACCTTTAAACAGGTCAACATACACAAGGCTGCGGGGCCTAACACATTTTCAACATGTCCCTCATTGAGTCTGTAATACCAACATGTTTCAAGCAGACCACCATAGTCCCTGTGCCCAAGAACACAAAGGCAACCTGCCTAAATTACTACAGACCCGTAGCACTCACGTCTGTAGCCATGAAGTGCTTTGAAAGGCTGGTAATGGTTGACATCAACACAATTATCCCAGAAACCCTAGACCCACTCCAATTTGCATACCGCCCAAACAGATCCACAGATGATGCATTCTCTATTGCACTCCATACTGCCCTTTCCCACCTGGACAAAAGGAACACTTATGTGAGAATGCTATTCATTGACTACAGCTCAGCGTTCAACAGCATAGCACCCTCAAAGCTCATCACTAAGCTAAGGATCCTGGGACTAAACACCTCCCTCTGCAACTGGATCCTGCTCTTCCTGACAGGCAGACCCCAGCCATAGACTGTTCTCTCTATTACCGCATGGCAAGCGGTACCGGAGTGCCAAGTCTAGGACAAAAAGGCTTCTCAACAGTTTTTACCCCCAAGCCACAAGACTCCTGAACAGGTCATCAAATGGCTACCCGGACTATTTGCTTTGTCTTTCTATAAGACAATGACCCAAAACACACCTCCAGGCTGTGTAAGGGCTATTTGACCAAGGTGAGTGATGAAGTGCTGCATCAGATGACCTGGCCTCCACAATTACACGACCTCAACCCAATTGAGATGGTTTGGGATGAGTTGGACCGCAGAGTGAAGAAAAAGCAGCCAACAAGTGCTCAGCATATAGTATGTGGGAACTCCTTCAAGACTGTTGGAAAAGCATTCCAAGCGACTATCTCATGAAGCTGGTTGAGAGAATGCAAAGAGTGTGCAAAACTGTCATTAAGGCAAAGGGTGTCTACTTTGAAGAATCTAAAATATTTGTATTTGTTTAACACTTTTTTGGTTACTACACGAGTCCATGTGTTGTTTCATAGTTGTGTGTCTTCACTATTATTCTACAATGTAAAACATAGCACAAATAAAGACAAACCCTTGAATGAGTAGGTGTGTTCAAACTTTTGACTGGTACTGTATATAACTAACAGGTTACTGTCCACAGGGCCATATTCATTAGAGCATGAATACTGTAGCAAAAAGGTTTGCAACATAAAACAAAAACAAGTGTTTCATCTTGGACACATTCAGGTAGTCTCTCCCTGTTTCAGTTCATCTTCTTCCAGTGCATGAATACAACCCAGGATAACTTTCAAACCACTAAATTAAATGATTTTGAGACGCACCCGGGCAAGGTCGTCGATCTCATTGCTAAAGTTGGTCTCTCCCTCGAGCCTCTCCTCCTCTTCCAGTGTGCGTTCGTCGTCAAAGTCGTGGACGAGCATATCTGCTGAAAGATCAAACTCATGGTCCTCTGCTGAACCTCCTGAGGAAAAACACACCAGGAAATTTTAAGAGGAGATAGTCGATGAAATAGTGCTTCATGGTTTATAACGAAAATATTATTATGACAGTGGGATTTGTTCCGACCAATTTTACTTCATACGTGTTAATGTTCTAATGAGGATTTTTTTAAATGGCACATTCATTAGAAAACACACAATAATATTTACCTGGGCTCGTACTCCCAACGGAGGGCTAAAACAAAACTCAAGATTAGTCAGAACCACATACACAAGTACAACACACGTAGCTGTAACTTTGCTGTAACTTTTCGGTTCAGAGAGATTTTCAGTAAATTATGCGGTTTTCTGGACGAGGCCAATGTAGTCTACAGACAAAAGGCCTGAACAAAAACATAAATAGGAACTACGACACAGTAAACGGATCATCCGTCTGCTAACGTTAGTAGGGTAGTGGATGGAAGGCAAAGTAAAAGCGCGCCTGAAACTTACTACTGGCTCCTCGTTGGCTAACGCCGACGTAAACATTTATATCGGTGACAGTAGTTGTTTTGGTGGTTGTAAACAAGGAGACCTCTGATGATCAGGCCAGCATTGAAACAAGTCAAATCAGACATTTCAAGTGAGCGATAATCAAATGGATTGTTCTCTCAGAATGTGGACACTTTGAATGATAGATAGCTATTTGCTAACCCACTGCCTCAGTTAACTAATCACATAATTACTTAGCTACATAGTGTCGCTTTCAGTACGCAGAATACCACCAGGTCAACGACAAAAAATGCAATAGCATTCGAGAATATGAACTTTGATCATTTTCGAGTGAGTAACGTTAACGCTCGTAGTCAGCCAAGCTTCCCCAACAATAGCTACGTAGCTAGCTTAGCATAGCCATCGCGCTAACTAGCCAGGCATCATCGCTAAAACTGAAGTTTGCAAAATAGAATTTATGGAAATGAGACAAGTTTAATATTTTAAAATGTATATCGCTTCTCCGTATTTTAGTACATATTTATCGCTTCTCATTTTGGGCCTGTGCACCCGACAGAATCAACTCTATAAACCTAAAAACATTCTTATTTTCCAGAATATTTATTGGACTTTGCGTCCTACCTCCGCCATGTTTGAAATCCTGTAGGGTCACATTGGGGGTCAGCGATTTCCCGGATAGACTTGTGCTGCAGGCCGTGCTATCTGGGATCCTTGGGACGTCCCTTCCCCATTGAAGTTGGAATTTAAAATGGTTAGGGTAAGTGTAAAGGTAGGAGTTAGAGTTACTATCTTGATTTACAATCTTCTTCAAGAGAGTGTATAAGAAAAATAACGTAGCTACAAACATGGGTGTAATTTAGCTATCACCAAAATAAGCAGACCATAACTTGATGTTATACTGATAGGGCTTCACATAGACTGTTACCTTTTGGAGGAGAAATACAAGTTTATTGCGTTTGTTTTTATTGAAACTTGATTTAACTAAAACTTTGAAATAGTGGTAAAGGGGACCGTTTTTCACAGAAGTGTGGTTGTCATAATTTCAAGGGATTATAGTTCTACCTATGTTTCTTATTGCTATGAAAATGTAATGGCCTACAATTACCTGCATTTAATTGAGGTAATAATTGAGGAGCAAACATGAGTAACTCAGAAAACAGACCAAATATTGTGAGATCCAAAAATGATGTCAAGTCCTTTCTTGGAATTGTTGACATTGTGATGAGAAAATTGCCACAAATACCACTATGTTGCTATGTGGAAGGCCATTGCCTGAATCTGTTTTTACGATGGCCGGATATCTATATCTGTATCTATATCAAGATACCCTCATTAAGGAACACTTTACCAGAGCATGGCAATAAACTGTCTCTCACTATCAAAAAACAAAATGTCATCTGCAGATGATGATTACCAGACAGGAGGCACATCACCATCACAGTACGTATGACACATCTGAAAGACTGTAGGAAAGCATGACTAGAGAGCCTATATAAAAAGGGAGACCACACAGGTGTCTTCAGAGAGACAGAAACGGTGTGTACTGAATCAACTATCTACAGCATCTTGATCCACGGAGCCACCATGAAGTCCCAGTTGTTCTCTCTGCTGCTGCTGTGTGTGCTGTGTGTAAGGGAGGTTCGATTGGAGGACGCTGCGACTGTGAGAGCTGTGCGGCTCTGTGGACGGGAGTTCCTGAGGGCCGTGGTGTACACCTGTGGAGGGTCAAGGTGGAGAAGGCTTCCAGTAGAGGACATAAATGGTCAGTATCACAGAATTATATAGAACTGCATGATATTCTATCTCTATGGTCGTACTCATTATTTGAAAATTAGTGGCATAGCAGTAGCATCTGTTACAAAATTAGAAATATAACTCAAGTCTTTTGCTATATGCCATAATGTAAACTTGAATGATAAATCATCATTCAACCTGCAGCTATGATGTGTGCTAAATGTTTGTGAAGTTTTATAATAGTTTGCCAGAGAATGAAGCAAGAACAGACACTGGTTGCCCATTGCAGTATGTACATTAACAGTTTAGAATATTATGAAACATTAATAACAGTTGGTGTTCTGGTTGTCCAGGAAGGGTGGACCAGAATGGTCTGAAACCATGGGGGGCTGAGCCTGTGATGGACCAGAGACGACGAGACTTGAACGAAGCCCTGACCACCGTGTGCTGTCAACTGGGCTGTCGGAAGAGCGACCTTACAATCATGTGCTAGGGGCCAATGCGCAGGCATTGGCGACAAGGCGTTAATGTTTGTTGGAAAATAGTCCTTATTCAATATAGTTGTTTGGCTTCAATGGATGTCAGCTAAAGATATCATTAATTCCAATTACTTTCATTTACTTTTATCATGACTTTCAATGAAATTCCCCCATTGATCTTATCAGCAATAAAAATTGGACTTGTAACCATTGTGCTATCTCTTCAGATTTCTTTATTATGGTTGACCTGACTTTTATTCATTCAACAAGAGGCAATACATGTTGTACAATGGGCCATTTTAGCTAACCAAAGCGAATGGGTTACATTCAGCAAGTAGACATTTTGACTGGACCAACTGTACAAAATCAATAATCTATTCAGAAAGTTATGACAAGACCAGCAAATTATTTCAACAAGTTATGAAACTGAAAACCCAAGTCATCAGTTCAATAACACTTCCACTGAATGAGGTCTATATGAGAATTGAACAGACTTTGCCTCTCAGGATGAAACTTAAGACAATTTTTTTTTAGTCTTAAGTTTCTTAAAAATACAAAACATGCTCTACAAATTTGAGAACAATATTCAAAATATGCTAGAAGACAAGACAGTGTGTGACGATGTGCCACAGTGATGGCAAAAGCTATTTGAGATTTAAAGGATCAAGAAATGCTGTATTATACAGTATTTATACATTATTACACAGACAAGAACATAAGTAACCAAAATGAATCATTTCCAGAAAGATATTCAGACTATGGTATGAACTTATTTCCTTTTTCCTGAGACTATATTGTTATTGCCTCTGATACTTCCTTGATACGTACAGTCTGTTTGATAAAACTACAATGCTCTAGGCATGACCTTCATTTAAAGGTTTCCCAGCACTTCCACACAACCATTCTCCATGATGTGCAAATGAACATCATACACACGATAGACCATTTAGAACACCCACAGTCTATGGTACGAATACAGAAATAGAACATAGGTCATTTGGTACACTTTACTTGAAAGCTCGGTCATAGGGATTACATAAGACAGTCGTGACAATGACATTACAGTCGGTGTCACTTTATGGCAATCGACTTAACACTGTCACGACACAAGCCAGTTGGCTAGCTTTAAGCTTGCCCAATTAGCTGATCGAAACATTATTTGAGTCATCACAGTTGTCATAAACAGACACCAACAGTCGTGATTTTTTAAAAATCGAATCTATTATGGCATGCTTATAACACTGTTATGTAGCCCTTATGACAGACTACATAAGACTATATAGGACTTGAGTACCCACAGTCCAAGACAGTCATCTGTGACCATGGTGATGACTCACTCAAAGTAAACAGCGTAGACGTTGGCCACGGCGAAGAGAGAGCTGTTCTTGAAGGAGTGTGAGGAGAAGGTATCGTTGGAGGAGTCCCACAGGCAGCGGCTCCCGATGCGCATGTTCTGGTCACTGAGCTGTCCGATGCTGATCAGAACAATGATCTTATAACGGGGAACCATCAGATCCTTCACCCTGGCTTTGATCACCTACAGGACAAGGAAGAGTCACAGACTGAAAGGGAAAAGGGAACTCTAGCAGCTATTTAAATCTCAGCCGGACTATTTTTGGCAAGCGGGTGTTTTTTGTGGCATGACTGTGGCCATATACACTGTACGGTGTATCAGAGAGCTGTTGATTAAGCTATTTTTATGTTAAGATCAACCATACATGACAATAAAAAAACTCCATGGAAATTCAAGCCAAAAGATGCAAGACTGGTGCCTGATAATTTGTTAAGACAGCTTGTCATAATTGTTTTATTTTACCAGGCAAGTCAGTTAACAACAAATTCCTATTTAAAATGATGGCCTAGGAACAGTGGGTTAACTGCCTTGTTCAGGGGCAGAACGACAGATTTTGACCTTGTCGGGGATTCGATCTAGCAACCTTTCGGTTACTGGCCCAACACTCTATCCACTAGGCAACCTGCTGTCCCATGGTAGGGCAACGGTAGGGCAACGATTTTAGCTTTTGCTACGATATGACCATAGGAGTTGGCAAGATAGCAGATCTGGCTAGGGCAATGATATAGGGGTTGGTGAATGTAGAAGCAGTCTAGCATCTAGGCTACCAGTTACCCCAAATTGTACCGATACCACTCTTGTCTGAAATAATAACAAAATAAAAACTCTAATAATTGAATGAGTTCCTCTGCATAAGCAAAGGCATTATTTAATGACAATCAATATTACCTCAGATATGGTCTTTGTCATCTGCCGACAGAGCTCAGCTTCATACTTCTCTTCTTGCAGGTAACTGTCGAGCACATCCTTCAGGATGTCATTGACCGTGAGAACAGGGAAGCGTCTATGTGGTGCTATTCAAAAGGGGGGGCATAATGTTTCATACACTGTTACACTAATTCCATGTAGTTATTGAGTAACCACAATGGAATTAGTCAATTATAATCCAAGTAGCTTCCAGGCTTCCTCACCGAGTGATGAACGAGACATCGAATTATGGTAACGTAAGGCTATAGTAACCCAACTAACCACTCCTTCAAATGGGAATGTCATTATTAGCCTGATCCCAGGTCTGTTTGTGCTATCTTGCCAACTCATATGGTCATTGTCATGCCGAACAGAGACAGATCTGGGACCAGGCTAGCACTGGTTAACATGTGGTGAAAATAAAGGCCTCACCCAATTGGAAAGTGTTCTCCATCTGTACTGCGGGTCGAGGGTTATCGTCATGGTGACCAGGCTCATCGATATAGGATACGGTGCTTATAGAACTGCAAGTCAAGATAGATACTTATTCAGATACAGTGGAAGAACACAGAAAAGGTCTGTGTTTGAGAAGTTGTTCTCAACCACTGATAGAGGGTCAGATAGTTTTCCCTCTCCCTAACGGTTGTATTAGGTTAGGATTGGGAGTAGGGCATCTACTGATCTGATCCTAGATCTGTGGCTAGGGAAACTTCTACCTTATAAATTTGAATGCAACTTTAATATCATGAGGAAAAATCTCCCGTCAGAGAAAATAGAATAACTAATTGATCTGGATAAATAAAATAAGTAGAAAATTCTTCAATAGTTTGTGCTAAATGCTTAACTTCAAAAGAGTACTCACTCCTTGATCTTGCCCCCTGTTTCCTTGGCTCTGACATCATGGCTGGCAAGGGAAGACACACTACCTCTCTTCTTCAGAAGACGAGCTGCCTTGTCTCTAGCTAAATCAGACATTACTCTGCCTGTTGTCTAGCTACTCATAAGGGGGAAGCTTTGTATTAGGCACCTAAGCACATTCAAGGCTAAAATTATTTGTGTATCATATAGTGTGGTTGATGGTAACCATGTCAACACAAACAGATAAATAATAATACATACAAGACATTTATCAGTTCCAACTAAGTAAACAGTATAGTAGCTATAGGCTTAAATGAGCCATTAGGAGAATTCAGTCTCCTGATAGAATGTGTGTAATGCAGAATGCACTGAACAGGGCAATACAGACCTACTGTTGTGCCGACTTGGAAAATGGTTTCTCCCTAAATGGGCAAACTTGCTCAGTTGTAAGACAACTGATCAAGGAGTGTATTGATTATGACTTGCAACGGAAACCGTTTACTGTCTAACCATTCAGGGTGTGTTCGTAAATTCAATCTGGAGTGCCAGAATGCACTCCAGAGTGTGCTCTGGGCGTTCGTAAATTCAGAGTGTTTTCATATTGTCTGTTTGTCATTTAAGAGCGTTTCTCTCTCGGAGTGTTCAGAGCGCACACTGGACGCTTGATCCGAATTACTTCCAGACACGAATGAAAGAACACCTAACTCTGACCATTTTACTTGCCCTAACAGAGTTAGGCTGGTTAGGCTGTTTTCATGTTATCCAGAGCGCCGGTGACTGTAACTGTGCTGCTTGCAACAATGATTAGTTACGATTTTTTTTTGCCGACGTTTAACACCGGCCATATTCCACAGGGGTTCGTAAATTCGTCAGCGCTCTGGCACACTCAGACGAGTGCTCTGAAATCGGAGTAGATAGCCAGAGTGATTTTACGAACAGTTATAAACCAAATGGAAGCAAGGAGAACAAACGAACCGAAACGGGGAGGGACCTACCCGAATTTGTCCAATATAAACTCTTGTTTTTGTTGCAAAACGTTTTCCGTTTCGGCGTAAACAGTTTTTGTTGCAAAACGTTTTGAACATAATATATTTTTTGCAACAGAATCTGCGTTACGAATACACCCCAAGTGCAAAAGTTCACCCTTTAGCCCAGCTACAGACAGGAGCAGAATGTTGCAACCTGTGTATTCCAAAGTTCTACAAGCAGAAACATTGAAACATTTTTGTTCAGCTGAAAATAACAACACTCTTACCTATTCAGAATTCACGAGTCAAAGCAGAAACATTGTAGCGATCCAGCGCATTGTGTTGTCCTGACAACCGTCCGTTTTGGAGGAGGGGTTTCCTATCCTGCACCAACTGCATTCATCGGGTTTTTAAAAGGACTCTGTACCGTTTGGCGCGCGCAATACAACTGACAACAACAACAACAACAACAACAACGCAATGCACATTCAATAGACTATCCAAAAGAGTAGTGTATATTCATCTGCGCCTGTAACATTGGAAAATGTACAAAATAATAATCAAGACATCCATTTTAATTTCCAATATTCTCCAATTCTTTATTACCAAGTAAAACAGGTATTACATTATATTAACTTTTTATATATTTACTCTTAAAATCTTTGGATGGGAAATGTACATGGTATGTTTGCATATTCAGTGTCCTATGCAGTGAATAAAATACTGACTGAAAAAACATTTTATTTGTGAATACTTTTTAAAGGGCCAGTAAGGCTCAAACAAATAAATTAAATATTGCAACCAGGACAAAAAAACTAAAGTTGAAATACATTTACCATAGTTATTGATAATATCAAGGATTAAAAAGGCTCTTTTGTCATTGGTCGCGACTCATTTTGAATATACTGATTTGGAAATAAGTAACAATAATGTGAGGTAATTCTATTACCATTGTCATAAAGTGAAAATAATACACTAACATTATTTCTCCTTGAAATGGGCAGGAGCAAAACAATTACAGTTACACAAATGTATTTGTTGTTGGTGTGCAAGTCGGGAGGAAACCTAGGAGGACGTTACTGCAATCGTATCGTGGAAGTTTGATAATGTTGTTGTGGATTCATGCCAAAGGTCAAAGGGTTTAAAGGTTAAATCTTCAGGTGAAAGGTCAAACACGATGACATGACTAGAAGTTACAGTAAAAACAATCACATAGTACACATACTATAACAGACGTAGGTCTGAATGAACCTGGTTACATTAGACTGAACGCTACACTCACTACTGTTTTCTTTACCCAGTCTAGGTCAGAATAGCATTGGATTAGGAGGGGAGGGGGGACTCTTTTGTGTGCTGTTGGACATCCTAAATGTCTTGAAATAAATGAACTAGCATTGTAGAGTAAAAAAAGGTTTAAAAAATAACAAACACTTTTGAGTAACGCAGATTTGGACAGTCAGTATTTTACATGAAATCCACGTTAGAAATAAAACAAAACAAAAATGTGTTCTGTAATGTATTGTAAAGGCTATCACCAACCGTATAACATATATCTGATTTGACTAACACAGAATCACCCATATGTCCAAAGGGACAGATGAAGAAGCTTCTTTCATATTTACACTTTTTTTACAAATAGATTTTCAATATACTGCTATTAGAAAATGATAAAACATCTATTAACTCCACATGGTGGAAAAACAAGAAACATAACATTAGGGGCTTCCGTTGAATATTCATTATTATTCTATTTTAGATAAATCATTCTTGAAGCACTTTTCCATCTTCTTTGATGTTATACTTCCCAGCGGGCAAAACTGGTTGAAATGACCTCATAAAGACCTACTTCTAACCAGTAATTGATGTAATTCTAGCATTTACATTTTAGTCATTTAGCAGACGCTCTTATCCAGAGCAACTTACAGGAGCAATTAGGGTTAAGTGCCTTGCTCAAGGGCACATCTGCAGATTTTCCACCTAGTTGACTTGGGATTCAAACCAGTGACCTTTCAGTTACTGTCCCAACACTCTTAACCGCTAAGCTACCTGCCACCCTAACCAGTTGTGAAGATGTCATTTCAACCAGTTATTCTTGATTAGGACTCCTGGACACAACAACTCTAAGGGACAAACAGAATTCAGAAGGAAATGTAATCTGGTCCAAGGCAACTCTGCTATTCAGCCTGTAAGGTCAACTGCTTTGTTTTTGTCATCCACAAATCAGGAAAACAATATGAACCATTACATTACATGAACCACTTGACCTCCCAGCAAAACACACAATCACCACATACATAATAACGCTGTCTGTACGTTAACTCCAAGTTGTGGGCCTCAACGTGCTGGTGCAGTACCAGCTGGTACCATATCAGTTGAATCAACCCAATAAATAAAAGAAAAACATCAAAATGTCATCCTAACCCTGCACGTGGAGTTCTGGTCATAATCAATTGTTATGTCATAATCAATTGTTCTTGTCATAATCAATTGAATGACATTGTGTCTATCTATTCACATAAATCTGTCCAGTGCATCTTCCATCCATCACCCATTCACATAGAATTCTTCTCACAGATGATACGGCTGGATTACTGTATGTGCTGCCAATGATAATTGACTTTGCTAAACGGGAGTAAATGTGTCGAATCCATTATCTTTCATTATGATTTCTAAATGTTTTATTGATTAGGATGCCCAATAGCCAACGCCAATGGTGACAGCTAGTCTTACTGGGGTCCGACACATAACGAAAACATTACAGACAAAATACTTTACAATTGACCTCAACGACCTTCAAGGTGCACAAAACGAAGAAAAAAGGGTGACTACTTGCATAAACTCCAACAGTGCGACTACTGTATTTGAGTGTATTAAAACATAAAGCAATACCCTGGTGAACCCTGGTGGACAGTGCGTATTACATCACATCCTGTTTTTGCTGCTATGTCATCAGTTACCCCTCCCTGCTCAAGCGTTAGGTTTCAGACGTTTCTCAGTTGGTAACTTGTATCGAATGAAGAATCCATAAAAAGACTCTCATCATCCTCACAGTCAAAAGCCATCATATGGTTGAAAGGGTTCCATTTTACAACAGTGGTGACTAGTTGTCCGCCAGATATTTCCCTGTAACGGAAACACAAGCAGAGTATTCAGTCAGGGGAATTCCAACTGTTTGCTATTGCCAAAGTGTTGTCGTCTTGCTTTGTTTTCATGGTCAGGCAACAACGTCACATTCAGGGTTAGAATGAATACAATTTCAGTTCAGTTTCAAACGGGGCCCATGATCCCAGAACGTGTGACAATGACCATGGAAGTAGGCAAGACAGCACAAACCGATCTGGGTCCAGGCTAGAATTTTCATGCTTCCCTCACACAGACACTGACCTGCTGCAAATCTCTTTTTGACCAGCGAGAGCCTGTAGCCAGTCCCCACCAGCTGGATGTCACAGCCTGACAGAGTGCTGCCCTCGCTGGTGAACTGCACCGCCAACTGGGACGGCTTACTGGGACCCTCTGTCAACTGGAACCTACCCAGTAGAGCCCCCACTCCTATAGGAGAGAGAATAATGATGATGGTGATGTTGATGGTGATGAAGATTACGACAAAGTTGAGGCAGATGATAACAAAGATGACGAGGAGGAAGAGGAGGAAAAGGAGGAAGACAGGAGAGGAGAAAAAGGAGGAAGCGGAGGAAGACAGAAGAGGAGGAAGAGGAGGAGAAAGAGGAGGAAGACAGAAGAGGAGGAAGATGAGGAAGACAGGAGAGTAGGAAGATGAGGAGAAAGAGGAGGAAGATGAGGAGAAAGAGGAGGAAGACAGAAGAGGAGGAAGAGGAGGAGAAAGAGGAGGAAGACAGGAGAGGAGGAAGATGAGGAGAAAGAGGAAGAATGAGAGGAGGAAGTGGAGGAAGACAGGAGAGGAGAAAGAGGAGGAAGACAGAAGAGGAGGAAGACAGGAGAGGAGAAAGAGGAGGAAGACAGGAGAGGAGGAAGAGGAAGACAGGAGAGTAGGAAGATGAGGAGAAAGAGGAAGAATGAGAGGAGGAAGTGGAGGGAGGAGAGGAGAAATAGGAGGAAGACAGGTGGAGGAGGAGAAAGAGGAGGAAGGAGAGGAGAAAGAGGAGGAAGACAGGACAGGAGAAAGAGGAAGACATGAGAGGAGGAAGATGAGGAGAAAGAGGAAGAATGAGAAGAGAAAGAGGAGGGAGGAGAGGAGAAATAGGAGGAAGACAGGTGGAGGAGGAGAAAGAGGAGGAAGGAGAGGAGAAAGAGGAGGAAGACAGGACAGGAGAAAGAGGAAGACATGAGAGGAGGAAGATGAGGAGAAAGAGGAAGAATGAGAAGAGAAAGAGGAGGAAGGAGAAATAGGAGGAAGACAGGTGGAGGAGGAAGGAGAGGAGAAAGAGGAGGAAGAAGTCACAGGAAAAGTGAAAGAGGAAGAGAAAGATCACCTACCTCCATTTTCAGACCTTTGGGAAAGGCTTGATATCTTCCATAGAATGTTCTGCTGTTCTGGGTTCCTTCCAGAGAAAATTAAATAAAGTTATAGTTGCCTTGATTATTTTAGTGACACTAACCTGGATAAATACACTGTAAATGTACAATTCTAAGATGAAATACATTTAAAACCAATCTCAGTCAGCAATTCATTATCCTCACCAGGTGGCAGTGGGAATCATGGCTTGGAGTTTGGCCACGCCCCCGTCCACAGGGACCAGGAAGTGGATGTTGTGGAGGGGGGAGGGGGCTGCGGCCATGGCCTCCATGTTGTATTTGTAGTCTATTCTGAGGTCCGTGCTGGTGGTGTCGCCACGCCAACTCACCGCCAGGTTCAGGGGAGTAGACTGGATCCCCTCAGCTGCTACCTAAGACACACACACAAGCACACACACATGTAAACACACATAAGCATACAACACACACATACGTAAGCACGCACTTCATTGCATTTGTTTAACAATTACATGCCATTGTGACTATACAGTGTACACTGTATGGAATTACATTCCATTGTGACTCTACAGTGTACACTGTATGGAATTACATTCCATTGTGACTCTACAGTGTACATTGTATGGAATTACATTCCATTGTGACTCAACAGTATACACTGTATGGAATTACATTCCATTGTGACTATACAGTGTACACTATATGGAATTACATTCCATTGTGACTCTACAGTGTACATTGTATGGAATTACATTCCATTGTGACTATACAGTGTACATTGTATGGAATTACATTTACACTGTATGGAATTACATTCCATTGTGACTATACAGTGTACATTGTATGGAATAACATTCCATTGTGACTATACAGTGTACATTGTATGGAATTACATTTACACTGTATGGAATTACATTCCATTGTGACTATACAGTGTACATTGTATGGAATTACATTCCATTTTGACTCTACAGTGTACATTGTATGGAATTACATTCCATTGTGACTCTACAGTGTACATTGTATGGAATTACATTCCATTGTGACTCTACAGTGTAAATTGTATGGAATTACATTCCATTGTGACTCTACAGTGTACATTGTATGGAATTACATTCCATTGTGACTCTACAGTGTACATTGTATGGAATTACATTTACATTGTATGGAATTACATTTACATTGTATGGAATTACATTCCATTGTGACTCTACAGTGTAAATTGTATGGAATTACATTTACACTGTATGGAATTACATTCCATTGTGACTATACAGTGTACATTGTATGGAATTACATTTACACTGTATGGAATTACATTCCATTGTGACTCTACAGTGTACACTGTATGGAATTACATTCCATTGTGACTCTACAGTGTACACTGTATGGAATTACATTCCATTGTGACTCTACAGTGTACACTGTATGGAATTACATTCCATTGTGACTATACAGTGTAAATTGTATGGAATTACATTTACACTGTATGGAATTACATTCCATTGTGACTCTACAGTGTAAATTGTATGGAATTACATTTACACTGTATGGAATTACATTCCATTGTGACTATACAGTGTACATTGTATGGAATTACATTTACATTGTATGGAATTACATTCCATTGTGACTCTACAGTGTACATTGTATGGAATTACATTTACACTGTATGGAATTACATTCCATTGTGACTCTACAGTGTACACTGTATGGAATTACATTCCATTGTGACTATACAGTGTACATTGTATGGAATTACATTTACACTGTATGGAATTACATTCCATTGTGACTCTACAGTGTACATTGTATGGAATTACATTCCATTGTGACTATACAGTGTACATTGTATGGAATTACATTTACACTGTATGGAATTACATTCCATTGTGACTCTACAGTGTACACTGTATGGAATTACATTCCATTGTGACTATACAGTGTACATTGTATGGAATTACATTCCATTGTGACTCTACAGTGTACATTGTATGGAATAACATTCCATTGTGACTATACAGTGTACATTGTATGGAATTACATTCCATTGTGACTATACAGTGTAAATTGTATGGAATTACATTCCATTGTGACTATACAGTGTACATTGTATGGAATTACATTCCATTGTGACTATACAGTGTAAATTGTATGGAATTACATTCCATTGTGACTCTACAGTGTACATTGTATGGAATTACATTCCATTGTGACTCTACAGTGTACATTGTATGGAATTACATTCCATTGTGACTCTACCGTGTACATTGTATGGAATTACATTCCATTGTGACTCTACAGTGTACATTGTATGGAATTACATTCCATTGTGACTCTACAGTGTACATTGTATGGAATTACATTCCATTGTGACTCTACAGTGTACATTGTATGGAATTACATTCCATTGTGACTATACAGTGTACATTGTATGGAATTACATTCCATTGTGACTCTACAGTGTACATTGTATGGAATTACATTCCATTGTGACTATACAGTGTACATTGTATGGAATTACATTCCATTGTGACTCTACAGTGTACATTGTATGGAATTACATTCCATTGTGACTCTACAGTGTACATTGTATGGAATTACATTCCATTGTGACTCTACAGTGTACATTGTATGGAATTACATTCCATTGTGACTCTACAGTGTACATTGTATGGAATTACATTCCATTGTGACTCTACAGTGTACATTGTATGGAATTACATTCCATTGTGACTCTACAGTGTACATTGTATGGAATTACATTCCATTGTGACTATACAGTGTACATTGTATGGAATTACATTCCATTGTGACTCTACAGTGTACATTGTATGGAATTACATTTACATTGTATGGAATTACATTCCATTGTGACTCTACAGTGTACATTGTATGGAATTACATTCCATTGTGACTATACAGTGTACATTGTATGGAATTACATTTACACTGTATGGAATTACATTCCATTGTGACTATACAGTGTACATTGTATGGAATTACATTCCATTGTGACTATACAGTGTACATTGTATGGAATTACATTCCATTGTGACTCTACAGTGTACATTGTATGGAATTACATTCCATTGTGACTCTACAGTGTAAATTGTATGGAATTACATTCCATTGTGACTCTACAGTATACACTGTATGGAATTACATTCCATTGTGACTATACAGTGTACATTGTATGGAATTACATTCCATTGTGACTCTACAGTGTACATTGTATGGAATTACATTCCATTGTGACTCTACAGTGTACATTGTATGGAATTACATTCCATTGTGACTCTACAGTGTAAATTGTATGGAATTACATTCCATTGTGACTATACAGTGTACATTGTATGGAATTACATTTACACTGTATGGAATTACATTCCATTGTGACTATACAGTGTACATTGTATGGAATTACATTCCATTGTGACTCTACAGTGTAAATTGTATGGAATTACATTCCATTGTGACTCTACAGTGTAAATTGTATGGAATTACATTCCATTGTGACTCTACAGTATACACTGTATGGAATTACATTCCATTGTGACTATACAGTGTACACTATATGGAATTACATTCCATTGTGACTCTACAGTGTACATTGTATGGAATTACATTTACACTGTATGGAATTACATTCCATTGTGACTCTACAGTGTAAATTGTATGGAATTACATTCCATTGTGACTCTACAGTGTACATTGTATGGAATTACATTCCATTGTGACTCTACAGTGTACATTGTATGGAATTACATTCCATTGTGACTATACAGTGTACATTGTATGGAATTACATTTACACTGTATGGAATTACATTCCATTGTGACTATACAGTGTACACTGTATGGAATTACATTCCATTGTGACTATACACTGTATGGAATTACATGTAATAATGTGTACTACGCAGACGGTCTCACCTGATATTTGATCATGTCCACATTGTAGTAGGTTGCTTGAGGCTTCTGGTCAGCGACTCTCCTCAGGTGACTCATCAGGTTTGGCATATTTACCCAGAACTCCTTGGTGTCCACATTGGACATGGTGGTGTCACTGAAAACAAATACATGACATGGGCATTTTGGGTTTACTGATGGTGCAATATTACAATGACTTTATCTGATTCAGGTATATTATCACATTATCGTGTATGTTTTCCAAAAATGTGTTTGGTGATCCTGGTAAGTGGTTTAACCAGGTTTCAAATCGCAGGGATGTCTCTCCCTAACCAATCACAGGGATGTCTCTCCCTAACCAATCACAGGGATGTCTCTCCCTAACCAATGACAGGGGTGTCTCTCCCTAACCAATCACAGGGATGTCTCTCCCTAACCAATGACAGGGGTGTCCCTCCCTAACATATCACAGGGATGTCTCTCCCTAACCAATCACAGGGATGTCTCGCCCTAACCAATCACAGGGATGTCTCTCCCTAACAAATCACAGGGGTGTCTATCCCTAACCAATCACAGGGGTGTCTCTCCCTAACCAATCACAGGGGTGTCTCTCCCTAACAAATCACAGGGGTGTCTATCCCTAACCAATCACAGGGGTGTCTCTCCCTAACCAATCACAGGGGTGTCTCTCCCTAACCAATCACAGGGGTGTCTCTCCCTAACCAATCACAGGGGTGTCTCTCCCTAACCAATCTGCGTGTCAGGCTGAACAACGCATTTTCCTGTGACTACATTCATGATAAAGCACAGGCCTTATTGCTTAAATGTAATCATTAAAACATGTTGCTATTGGTCCTGTGAATGTCTACTATGTTTAGGGGAATCCAGCAAGAGTCAATGTGTAGCTCCAATCCTGGCCACTATGACATCGTTTGGAACATGCCCAAAAATGTTAAAATATGAATTCCTTGCCCCAAAACACAATATTGAGTCAGTGTCCTGTATAATAAGCCTTACCAGCAAAGTAGGTGTGGATTGGGGAGGACCTGCTCTAGCCGACAGTAGTTACTGATGCTGAAGGTGAGCACAGGGGCAGACGGATGGCTGGCAAAGTGCCTGGTGATGCCTGCTGGGAAAGACAGCACCATCTCCCCAGTGATCTTCACCACACACCTGGATCATGGAGAACAGAGCCAGCTCAGTGCTCAGAAACGGGTCAGTCAAAAAGAGAAAAACTACAGTACCCAGAATCCATAGGGGTGCCACAAACAATCTACATTTCCCACAGAAATATCCACAGAACAATATATTGCCTAGGCGCATTGCATTTCCCTGTGGGGACAACAAAAGGAGACAATACAGTTTGAAATTGAAATGAAATAGGCATACAGTAGTTGCAATATGATATATATCAACAATATCATAGCCATCTTACTTGTTGCATTTATTCTGATGAGGGTCGCTTTGCCGGCTGAAACATCATGTTGTCATGAATTTGCATTCACATCAGTATTAACTTTGATATAAATTTGACATCAATGTTGTTATTCATATCAGTATCAATATTTCTACTTGTGTTAGCATTGGCCTATCTTTGAGAGGAATAGCCTAGCATCGATAGGAATGCTAGCCTTACTTGCTGGGGTCGGCTCCTTTGAAGTAGGCGTTGATGGTCTCAGTGAAGGCAGCCGCCACGGGCAGAGTGTCCTGGGCTCCCATGGTGAGTGGGCTGGGTCCTCTGGAGCATCCTGACACACACACACACACACACACACACACACACACACACACACACACACACACACACACACACACACACACACACGGTTGATCATCACATAAAAGGCACGATCTCAGTAGCAATATCCCTTCCTGTGTCTGTAACGGCCTACAGACATGTGGTCAGATGAGCAGACATGTGTAAGGGAGAGAGAAGGGAAGAGCATAGAAATGACAAGATAGAAGATTGGAGAGATCATAGATAGCGAGACCAGAGAAACATGGACAGCCAGGGTAGTACATTACGATAGCCTCCATGCACTGGTACTGGGTCATGTTCATTAGGCACCAAACGGACTGAAAGGGACTACCTCTGAACTTGTCCAATAAGAAATGCTAGTGTTCCGTTTCCGTTGCAGAACGATTTTCCCCGGCATTGTGCTCTAATGAATACGACCCTGGTACGACTCACCTTCAAAAGACAAATAAAACCGGCCATGGTCAAACCATACCATGGTTGGCTGTTTTTCCTATGTTCATGTGGAGAGAGGTAGAGAACATGGAGGGAGGGAGAGGGGGATGAGAGGCAGGCAGGAGCAGACGAACAGAAGAAGAGGAGAGGAGAGGTGGATGAGTTATTGGAGGTATAACCCCATCACAAGACAGAGGGCAAGGCCAGAGGGAGCATGATGGATGGATGGAAAGAAATAATGTGTGCAGTCTTGTGGAGTCTGATTGGAACATCGGAGGTGTAGATGACTGTGTGTTTAGCAGAGTGAAGATGACGGGGTGGCAGGTAGCCTAGTGGTTAGAGCGTTGGGCCAGTAACCGAAAGGTTGCTGGATCGAATCCCGAGCTGACAAGGTAAAAATATGTTGTTCTACCCCTGAACAAGGCAGTTAACCCACTGTTCCCCAGTTGGCCGTCATTGTAAATAAGGAATTTGTTCTTAACTGACTTGCCTAGTTAAATAAAAACACTTTAAAATATGACGAGGGAGGGGTGTGTAATCATCATACTAACCAGTTTGTCCCATTACTGTTGCTCCTTCATTTCTCTGTATTCTCGTAAGTAAGCATTTTACTGTAAGGTCTACACTTATTGTATTCAGCATTTCACTGTACACCTGTTGTATTCGGCGCATGTGACTAATAAAATTTGATTTGATTTAATGGTGAAAAAACCTGTTTCACAAAAGTCATATTATAGGCTTCAAATGTGAGCATTCTACCATTGAATATGTTAACACCAGAGACATACAGAGGTGAAGGAGGTGTTATGGAGGAGGGTAGTACCTGTAGTGGATATGTTGAGCTCTCTCCCCAGGGTGGGGGTGGAGGCTGCGCTCAGCAAGGTGATGGAGGAGGAACTCTCGGCTCGGGCCAGGGGGGCAAAGGGAGGGGGCTGCCGGAGACTGGGGGGCTGAAGGGCCGAGCCTGGGGGAGGGGGGGGATATCAGTAGCCTGTTGCTGAACCAAACATTTTCCCAACACAATGTAATGTTAGCAGAGCAGCCACAGTTAGGTTTAGTAGTATCTCTAACTTTGTGGAAATCAGTTGAAGAAAAACTAATAAGTGTCACAAGTCTAACATTCTAATAGTGTCTATCACAAGTCTCAGTCTAGAAGTGTGCCATACCAGGTCTCCCATTGGTTTCCCAGGGGGCAGTTTGGGTCGAGAGGAGGGCCTTGTAGGAAGAGGGGGAGGGACTGGACTACCTCCTGACAGGGGCGTGGCAGGGCGAGGTGGAGAGGAGGGGCCTGTAAAAGGAAAAGGGAGGACCTATGACCCCTATTAAGATTATGACCAGCCATGACCTCTAGATCCAATAGCAATTGTAATAGAGTAATGTCAACAAATTCCATGTTCACAATGATGGCATTACCCATTCTACTTGTATTGTTTTTCTATGGTTTCCTAGAGTGGTAATCTACCCCTTGTATTTATATGTTTTCCTATGGTGGTAATCTACCCATTCTATTTCTATGTTTTCCTACAGTGGTAATCTACCCATTGTATTTCTATGTTTTCATACAGTGGTAATCTACCCATTCTATTTCTATGTTTTCCTACAGTGGTAATCTACCCATTGTATTTCTGTTTTCCTACAGTGGTAATCTACCCATTCTATTTCTATGTTTTCCTACAGTGGTAATCTACCCATTCTATTTCTATGTTTTCCTACAGTGGTAATCTACCCATTCTATTTCTATGTTTTCCTACAGTGGTAATCTACCCATTGTATTTCTATGTACTCACCACTGCCTGGGCAGGGTCCGGGGGAAGACACCATGGGCCTGTAGGCGGGCGGGAGGAGGGGGGACGGCACACCCCTGAAGCCCGGGGTCAGCACCAGGGGCCAGGACATACAGTCAGGCTGCTCCTCCCTAAGGAACACCAGAGGGGAAGGGATGCCTGCCCGAAGGGAGCGCTCCGCAGGCAGGGGGGGAGGGATGGGACTAGTAGGGGCAGGGGAGTATTCCAGTGGGGCAGCAGGGGTAGAGGGAGCATGGGAGTACTCCAGTATCTCATCATCATCCAAAAACAGACTAGGATTGATGGCGATGCACGGCGGGGAGTCTGGGGGCAAGAAGTCTGGAGGCAGGGGGAACGGGTTCATTTGGAGGGGGAATGGAGATGATGGAGATGGGCGAGTCGGGGGAGAGGAAAAGGGCGGCGGGGAGGGGGAGGCTCATCCGGAGGAGGGCCCAGGGAGAGGCAGGGGGAGTCTGGGGTGGAAGAGAGGGAGCTGGGCGAGTCAGGAGGAGGATAGGCAGGGGGCGGAGGCGGGGCCGGTTCTTCTGGTGGGGGTGGTCTCTCACTGTTGAAGCTGACCCATCGGGGCGAGGCCATGCCCTCATTGATCCGGCAGGATTCCATGGGGCCGAACACATCTTCCAGGTCAGGCACGGGGGAACCTCTGTATGAGGCTGGGGATTGGACGTTCAGGTAGATGGGGGCGGGGCTTGAGACTATTCTCCCATTGTGTAAATCAACTGTCGGAAAATAAAAGTTCAGAGATCTTCCTGAGTTCACTTCTATCAATGCTGTCCAAAGAACAATGGCAAGTGTGCACGAGGCATGGGAATATGGAAGATGATTCATGCCAAAACAAATACAAATAAAACCATTGAAGTTTTGGCATGAATCTGCTTCCATATGGGAATTATGGTTACTAGCAAAATAATATTACCGGAAGAATCAGACGAAGAATAGCCTTGACTAGCTGCTTGGATGTTCTTGGGAGGAAGTGGAGGAGGAGCTACAAAGAGAGTGACACTGTTATATAATGTTGCCGTAGAGGATTGCTGCTGTTTTACGGGCTCCGAATCAAATGTGCTATTTTGTTGTTTTTTCACATTGTTTGTAATATCAGAATAGCGATTACTCACTTCAAACTGGACAAATATTTTTAATTTAATGAGTCCGACGCGAAGGATATGTTGCTTTGTCAAGACAAGGCCCAAATCCCCGTCATCAGCATGAAGATGGTGATGTTGTACCCACAGCGTCTTAAAACATTCCCCAACCAGAAACCGTGGATTGATGGCAGCATTCGCGGAAAACTGAAAGTGCGAACCACTGCTTTTAATCAGGGCAAGGTGACTGGAAACATGACCGGATACAAACAGTGTAGCTATTCCCTCCGCAAGGCAATCAAACAAGCTAAGCGTCAGTATAGAGACAAAGAGTCTCAATTCAACGGCTCAGACACGAGAGGTATGTGGAACGGTCTACAGTCAATCATGGACTACAAAAGAAAAAACAGCCCCATCGCGGACCGCAATGTCTTGCTCCCAGACAAACTAAACAACTTATTTTCTCGCTTTGAGGACATTACAGTGCCACTGACACGACCAGCTACCAAAACCTGCAGGCTCTCCTTCACTGCAGCCAATGTGAGTAAAACATTTAAATGTTTTAACCATCGCAAGGCTGCAGGCCCAGACGGCATCCCCGGCCGCATCCCCTGGGTCTCGACCCCGCCCTATGCAACTGGGTCCTGGACTTCCTGACGGGCCGACCCCAGGTGGTGAGGGTAGATAACAACATCTCCACCCCGCTGATCCTCAACACTGGGGCCCCACAAGGGTGCATTCTCAGCCCTCTCCTGTACTCCCTGTTCACCCAACTCAATCATCAAGTTTGCAGACGACTCTACAGTGGTAGGCTTGATTACCAACAACGACGAGACGGCCTACAGGGAGGAGGTGAGGGCCCTCGGAGTGTGGTGTCAGGAAAATAACCTCACACTCAATGTCAACAAAACAAAGGAGGTGATCGTGTACTTCAGGAAACAGCAGAGGGAGCAGCCCCCTATCCACATTGACGGGACAGTAGTGGAGAGGGTAGAAAGTTTTAAGTTCCTCGGCGTACACATTACGGACAAACTGAAATGGTCCACTCACACAGACAGCGTGGTGAAGAACCTCAGGAGGCTGAAGAAATTCGGCTTGTCACCAAAAACACTCACAAACTTTTACAGATGCACAATCGAGAGCATCCTGTCGGGCTGTATCACCGCCTGGTACGGCAACTGCTCCGCCCATAACCGTAAGGCTCTCCAGAGGGGAGTGAGGTCTGCACAACGCATCACCGGGGGCAAACCTACACAACCCGATGTCACAGGAAGGCCATAAAGATCATCAAGGACAACAACCACCCAAGCCACTACCTGTTCACCCCGCTATCATCCAGAAGGCGAGGTCAGTACAGGTGCATCAAAGCAGGGACCGAGAAACTGAAAAACAGCTTCTATCTCAAGGCCATCAGACTGTTAAACAGCCATCACTAACATTGAGTGGTTGCTGCCAACATACTGACTCAACTCTAGCCACTTTAATAATGGAAAAATGTATGTAATAAATGTATCACTAGCCACTTTAAACAATGCCAGTTTATATAATGTTTTCATACCCTACATTACTCATCTCATATGTATATACTGTACTCTATACCATCTGCTTGCATCTTGCCTATGCTGTTCGGCCATCACTCATTCATATATTTGTATGTACATATTCTTATTCATTCCTTTACACTTGTGTTTAAGGTAGTAGTTGTGAAATTGTTAGGTTAGATTACTTGTTAGATATTACTGCATGGTCGGAACTAGAAGCACAAGCATTTCGCTACACTCGCATTAACATCTGCTAACCATCTGTATGTGACAAATAAAATTGGATTTGATTTGATTTGAAGAAAAGACGGAGGAAAAGGGGGAGGAAGATGGGGTGCCGACGAATAGGTAAACCACCAGGTTATTATTATTATTGAAGATGTATGTAGCAGGAGGACTCGTCATTTCTGGTCACAACTTGCAGACTTGTTTACGTGTTGCTGTGCGTTTTATTGCCAACCTTACTTTGCTACCTGACAACTTTACGTTTTTTAAACTTTTTAATTACCATTTATATTTTGTCGTTTTTCCCTCACTCAACTTTTTTTTCATTCAACTTTTTCACTCCGGGTGCTTTATCTGGACGTGGTTCGTCAGGACCTCCAACAGCCGAAGCTAAGTAGTAACATTAACATGATGCCTTCTAATTGCAGTCGCTGTACTCATAATATACAGGAGAACGATCGCCTTACGGCGAGGATAGCTGAGCTGCAAGTCCAGCTTCAGACGCAATCGTTAGGCAAGGGTAATTTCAGTGTAGGAAAGGATGAAACATCGTCTGTGCCACCAGTAAGTACAGATAGTAACGTTAGTATAAATCCCCTCGCACGGTCCCCGCAGCTGGACAACTTTCTCATGGCTTCTGGAGGGAAATGCTGTAGGAATGCTCAACCAGTGTTGCTCATTCAGCCGACAGAAACTTTCAACCGGTTTTCACCATTAAGCAGCGAGTCGGAATCTGAGCACGAGCCTTCTCGTCTCTACTCCTCCCGTTACGGGGTCTGAGACGCTGAAGCTTCCCACCATTAACTATGACAAATTGAAATCCCTAGTAATTGGCGACTCCATTACCCGCAGTATTAGACTTAAAACGAATCGTCCAGCGATCATACACTGTTTACCAGGGGGCAGGGCTACCGACGTTAAGGCTAATCTGAAGATGGTGCTGGCTAAAGCCAAAACTGGCGAGTGTAGAGAGTATAGAGATATCGTTATCCTCGTCGGCACCAACGATGTTAGGATGAAACAGTCAGAGGTCACCAAGCGCAACATAGCTTCAGCGTGTAAATCAGCTAGAAAGATGTGTCGGCATCGAGTAATTGTCTCTGGCCCCCTCCCAGTTAGGGGGAGTGATGAGCTCTACAGCAGTCTCACAACTCAATCGCTGGTTGAAAACTGTTTTCTGCCCCTCCCAAAATATAGAATTTGTAGATAATTGGCCCTCTTTCTGGGACCCTCCCACAAACAGGACCAAGCCTGGTCTGCTGAGGAGTGACGGCCTCCATCCTAGCTGAAGGGGTGCTCTCATCTTATCTACCAACATAGACAGGGCTCCACAATGAAATAGGGTGCAGGCCAGGCAGCAGGCTATTAGCCAGCCTGCCAGCATAGTGGAGTCTGCCACTAGCATAGTCAGTGTAGTCAGCTCAGCTATCCCCATTGAGACCGTGTCTGTGCCTCGACCTAGGTTGGGCAAAACTAAACATGGCGGTGTTCGCCTTAGCAATCTCACTAGGATAAAGACCTCCTCCATTCCTGCCATTATTGAAAGAGATCGTGATACCTCACATCTCAAAATAGGGCTACTTAATGTTAGATCCCTCACTTCAAAGGCAGTTATAGTCAATGAACTAATCACTGATCATAATCTTGATGTGATTGGCCTGCCTGAAACATGGCTTAAACCTGATGAATTTACTGTGTTAAATGAGGCCTCATCTACTGGTTACACTAGTGACCATATCCCCCGTGCATCCCGCAAAGGCGGAGGTGTTGCTAACATTTACGATAGCAAATTTCAATTTACAAAAAAAAAAGAAGAAGTTCTTGTCTTTTGAGCTTCTAGTCATGAAATCTATGCAACCCACTCAATCACTTTTTATAGCTACTGTTTACAGGCCTCCTGGACCACTGAGTTCCCTGAATTGCTATCGGACCTTGTAGTCATAGCAGATAATATTCTAATTTTTGGTGATTTTAATAGTCACATGAAAAATTCCACAGACCCATTCCAAAAATCTTTCGGAGCCATCATCGACTCAATGGATTTTGTCCAACATGTCTCTGGACCTACTCACTGTCACAGTCATACTCTGGACCTAGTTTTGTCCCATGGAATAAATGTTGTGGACCTTAATGTTTTTCCTCATAATCCTATGAGGAACTATCGGACTATCAGACCACCATTTTATTACGTTTGCAATCGCAACAAATAATCTGCTCAGACCCCAACCAAGGAGTATCAAAAGTCGTGCTATAAATTCTCAGACAACACAAAGATTCCTTGATGCCCTTCCAGACCCTCTCTGCCTACCCAAGGACGTCAGAGGACAAAAATCAGTTAACCTGTTGAGTGTAGGGAGCAGTATTTTGATGTTTGGATGAAAAACGTACCCATGTGAAACTGCCTATTTCTCAGGCTCAGAATCTAGAATATGCATATAATTGTCAGATTAGGATAGAAAACATTCAAAAGTTTTCAAAAGTGTCAAAATATTGTCTGTGAGTATAACAGAACTGATATTGCAGCCGAAAACCTACGGAAAATCCAACAAGGAAGTGCCTAAGAGAAATGAATCTCCCTATTCCATTGCATGCCTTCCCTCCATTTGAAGGGATATCAACCAGATTCCTTTCCCTATGGCTTCCACATGGTGTGAACAGTCTTTAGACATAGTTTCAGGCTTTTATTCTGAAAAATGAGCGAGAACGATCACATCGTGTCAGTGGATGGCTGGGTGCCAGCAGAGTTTTGCATGCGCAACAGCTTGGAGCAGACATTTTCTCTCTCTCTCATATTGAAAAAGCTACGATCCGATTGAAATATTATCGATTATTTATTGTAAAAACAACCTGAGGATTGATTATAAAAAACATTTGACATGTTTCTACGAACTTTACGGATATAATTTGGAATTTTTGTCTACCCCGTCGTGACCGCTCGAGCCTGTGGATTTCTGAACAAAACGCGCCAACCAAATGGAGGAATTTTGGATGTAAAAATAATCTTTATGGAACAAAAGGAACATTTATTGTGTAACTGGGAGTCTCCAGTGCTAGCCTCCCTACACTGGCTTCCTGTTAAGGCAAGAGCTGATTTCAAGGTTTTACTGCTAACCTACAAAGCATTACATGGGCTTGCTCCTACCTATCTCTCTGATTTGGTCCTGCCGTACATACCTACACATATGCTACGGTCACAAGATGCAGGCCTCCTAATTGTCCCTAGAATTTCTAAGCAAACAGCTGGAGGCAGGGCTTTTTCCTATAGAGCTAAATTTTTATGGAATGGTCTGCCTACCCATGTGAGAGACGCAGACTCGGTCTCAACCTTTAAGTCTTTACTGAAGACTCATCTCTTCAGTGGGTCATATGATTGAGTGTAGTCTGGCCCAGGAGTGGGAAGGTGAACGGAAAGGCTCTGGAGCAACGAACCGCCCTTGCTGTCTCTGCCTGGCCGGTTTCCCTCTCTCCACTGGGATTCTCTGCCTCTAACCCTATTACAGGGGCTGAGTCACTGGCTTACTGGTGCTCTTTCATGCCGTCCCAAGGAGGGGTGTGTCACTTGAGTGGGTTGAGTCACTGACGTGATCTTCCTGTCTGGGTTGGCGCCCCCCTTGGGTTGTGCCGTGGCGGAGATCTTTGTGGGCTATACTCGGCCTTGTCTCAGGATGGTAAGTTGGTGGTTGAAGATGTCCCTCTAGTGGTGTGGGGGCTGTGCTTTGGAAAAGTGGGTGGGGTTATATCCTTCCTGTTTGGCCCTGTCCGGGGGTATCATCATTCTCTCTCTCTCTTTATTTCTCTCTCTCGGAGGACCTGAGCCCTACGACCATGCCCCAGGACTACCTGGCATGATGACTCCTTGCTGTCCCCAGTCCACCTGGCCATGCTGCTGCTCCAGTTTCAACTGTTCTGCCTGTGGCTATGGAACCCTGACCTGACGTGCTACCTGTCCCAGACCTGCTGTTTTCAACTCTCTAGAGACAGCAGGAACGGTAGAGATACTCTTAATGATCGGCTATGAAAAGCCAACTGACATTTACTCCTAAAGTGCTGACTTGCTGCACCCTCGACAACTACTGTGGTTTTTATTATTTGACCATGCTGGTCATTTATGAATATTTGAACATCTTGGCTATGTTCTGTTATAATCTCCACCCGGCACAGCCAGAAGAGGACTGGCCACCCCTCATAGCCTGGTTCCTCTTTAGGTTTCTTCCTAGATTTTGGCCTTTCTAGAGAGTTTTTCCTAGCTACCGTGCTTCTAAACCTGCATTGCTTGCTGTTTGGGGTTTTAGGCTGGGTTTCTGTACAGCACTTTGAGATATCAGCTGATGTAAGAAGGGCTATATAAATACATTTGATTTGATTTTGATTTGATTTTTGGCCAACGTGCAATCCTTGGAAAACAAACCGGACAATCTACAATTAAGACTATCCTACCAACGGGACATTAAAAATGGAAATATCTTATGTTTAACCGAGAAGTGGCTGAACAACGACACGGATAATATAGAGCTGGCTGGCTTCTCCGTGCATCGGCAGAACAGAGCAGCTACGTCTGGTGTGTGTCTATTTGTCAATAAATGCTGGTGCGCAATGTCTAACATTAAAGAAGTCTTGACGTATTGCTTGGTAGAATACCTCATGATAAGCTGTAGATCATACGATCTACCTAGAGAGTTCTCATCTATATTATTCATAGCCATCTATTTACCGCCACAATCCGATGCTGGAACAAAGACTGCACTCAACGAGCTGAATAAGGCCATAAGCAAACAAGAAAATGCTCATCCAGATGTGGCGCTCCTAGTGGCCGGGGACTTTAAAGCAGGAAAACTTTACTTAATTTCTACCACGTCACATGTGCAACCAGAGGAAAAAAACTCTAGACCACCTTTACTCCACACACAGAGACGCATACAAAGCTCTCCCTCGCCCTCCATTTGGCAAATTTGGCCATAATTCTATCCTCCTGTTTCCTGCTTACAAGCAAAAACTAAAGCAGGCAGTACCAGTGACTCGCTCAATACGGAAGTAATCAGATGACGCGGATGCTACGCTACAGGACTGTCTGGACTGTCACAGACAGGACTATCACAGACTGGACTATCACAGACTGGACTATCACAGACTGGACTATCACAGAATATGTTCCGGGATTCATCCAATGGCATTGAGGAGTATACCACCTCAGTCACTGGTTTCATCAATAAGTGCATCGACGACGACGTCCCCAAAGTGACTGTATGTACATTTCCCAACCAGAAGCCATGGATTACAGGCAGCATCCGCACAGAGCTAAGGCTAGAACTGCCGCTTTCAAGGAGCGGGACACTATCCGGACACTATTAAGAAATCCCGCTATGCCCTCAGACGAACCATCAAACAGGCAAAGCGTCAATACAGGACTAAGATTGAATCCTACTACATCGGCTTTGACGCTCGTCAGATGTAGCGAGGCATAAAAAAAATATGATGAACTACATAGGGAAACCCATCCGCGAGCTGCCCAGTGACGCGAGCGTACCAGACGAGCTAAATGCCTTTTATAATTACTTCGAGGCAAGCAACACTGAAGCATGCATGAGAGCATCAACTGTTCTGGACGACTGTGTGATCACGCTCTCCGTAGACGATGTGAGCAAGACCTTTAAACAGGTCAACATCCATAAAGACGCGGGGCCTAACGGATTACCAGGACGTGTACTCAAAGCATGTGCGGACTAACTGGCAAGTGTCTTCACTGATATTCTCAACATCTCCCTGACCGAGTCTGTAATACCTACATATTCAAACAGACCACCATAGTCCCTGTACCCAAGAAAGCGAAGGTAACCTGCCTAAATGATTACCGCCCCGTAGCACTCACGTCAGTAGCCATGAAGTGCTTTGAAAAGCTGGTCATGGCTCACATCAACACCATCATGCCGGAAACCCTAGACCCACTCCAATTCGTATACCGCCCCAACAGATCCACAGATGACGCTATCTAAATCGCACTTCACACTGCCCTTTCCCACTTGGACAAAAGGAACACCTATGTGAGAATGCTGTTCATTGACTACAGCTCAGCGTTCAACATCATAGTGCCCACATCACTAAGCTAAGGACCCTGGGACTAAACACCACCCTCTGCAACTGGATCCTGGCAACAACTAATCTGTCACGCTGATCCTCAACACTGGGGCCCCTCAGGGGTGCGTGCCTAGTCACCTCCTGTACTCCCTATTCACCCACGACTCCAACACCATTATTAAGTTTGCTGACGACACAACAGTGCTAGGCCAGATCACCGACAACGATGAGACAGTCTATAGGGAGGAGGTCAGAGACCTGGCCGTGTGGTGCCAGGACAACAACCTTTCCCTCAATGTGAGCAAGACAAAGGTGCTGATCGTAGACTATAGCAAAAGGAGGGGCGTACAGGCCCCCATTAACATCGATGGGGCTTAAGTGGAGCTGGTCGAGCGTTTCAAGATCCTTGGTGTCCACATTACCAACAAACTATCATGGTCCAAACGGACCAAGACAGTTGTGAAGAGGGCAAGACAACACCTTTTCCCCCTCAGGAGACTGAAAGATTTGGCATGGGTCCCCAGATCCTCAAAAAGATCTATAGCTGCACCATTAAGAGCATCCTGACCGGTTGCATCACCGCCTGGTATGGCAACTGCTCAGCATCTGACCGTTAGGCGCTACAGAGGGTAGTGCGTACGGCCCAGTACATCACTGGGGCCAAGCTTCCTGCCATCCAGGACCTATATATTAGGTAGTGTCAGAGGGAGGCCCAAAAAATTGTCAAAGACTCCAGCCACCCTAGTCATAGACTGTTCTCCCTGCTACCGCACGGCAAGCGGTACAGGGGTGCCACGTCTAGGACCAAAAGGCTCCTTAATTATCAGCTTCTACCCCCAAGCCATAAGACTGCTGAACAATTAATAAAATGGCCACCTGGACTATTTACATTGAACCCCCCCCTTTGTTTATACACTGCTGCTACTAACGGTTTATTACCTATGCATAGTCACTTTACAAATGAACCTGGACTAACCTGTACCCCCGCACATTGACTCGGTACCGTGTTACTTTTCACATTTTTTTGGTTTATTTAGTAAATATTTTCTTAACTCTATTTCATTGTTGGTTAAGGGTTTGTAAGTGAGCTTTTCACTGTAAAGTCTACACCTGTTGTATTCGGTGCATTTGACAAATACAATTTGATTTGATTTGACTTGGGTCAAACGACACTAGGTCAGTCTATAGACTTACTTAAAGCAGCAGTCAGCAGTTGAAACAATAACAACGCGTACTACACACCATTGTTTCAGTCGAAGGCTGGAGAAATGGAACCTCAAATTCAAAGACAGCTATGAATGCAAGGACTGGCCATCCACGATATCAGAAGTGCAGTTTTAAGCATGTGTTGAGTCTATACAGTGTTTGTTCACATTTACTTTGTTTACAAACATTGGAGTAAAACAAGCTTATATTTGGGGTTCTGATGTGGTTAGACAGTTGAACTACAGCTCATGATGCATTTCTAAGTTATATTCTTCAATAATCAATGGGTACATATCAATCATTTATAAGTCCAAAAATTGATGTATAAACTGCTGATTGCCCCTTTAACACTTAGTAACACACTATTGACTACAACATTGGTCTCAAACTGGCGGCCTGTGGGCCATATGCGGACAACAAGCTGATATAAATGAGGCCTACCGTTGTGTTAGCAAATGTGATTTAATAGCACAATCATGACTGATATAAATGATATAGAGGGGGCTTACCTCCTGTGGGAAAGTTTCTGGTCAAAGGGGAGTCAGAGTCTGGTCTGGAGTCACACCATGCATCAGCCTCTATACAGACTACTATGATAGACAAAGGATATCAACATGGTTAATCACACCTCAGTGGGATATGATGCACAAACGTTTAGATACCATTATGTAAAAACACAAAGACACACATCCAGTCAGAAAGACTATTCTTGTGAGAGTTACCATCGTTTCTGTTACTATCGTATCTGTGTGTCTCATAGGTCGTCTCATGAGGAGGCCCGAAGAAAGCTGGGGATGCTCTGCGATTCTGGGATACTCTCTCACTGGAAGAGATGGTATGTAAATGTGATTTTAAAACTCTGATTTTCAAGATTTCAGCGATGTACTTGTATTTTGTTACTTAATTGAATTTAATAGCTTAATTGTTTTCCCAAACAAAACATTTATCAGACCCAACACAAATTCTATCAATACAGTACATAGCAAATATGGTATCCTGTTTGCTGTGTCAGCGTTGGCACAGTTTTGAACTCTGACCTTTGTGTCTCGGGGGCGGGTCTTGGTGTAGGGGTGGAGCGTCTGGGTCTGGCGATCTCCTCACCTGGAAAGAACAACCAGTGATATTAGATTATATACAGTATATCATCATATTATACTGTATCATATATTAATATATGTGTACTGAGGTCTTCACTGCTTGAGTTTTTCATCTCTTATAGAATAGCTCAAAAGTATAGTGGAGTTTTTGCATCGAAGTATAATGCCTTCAGAAAGTAATCACACCCCTTAACTTTTTCCACATTTTGTTGTGATACATCCTGAAATTATAATGGATTAAATTGAGATTTTTTTGTCACTGCACACAATACACCATAATGTTGAAGTGGAATAATAATGTTTTTCAATTTTTTTACAAATTCATTAAAAATGTAAATCTGAAATGTCTTGAGCCAATAAGTATTCAACCCCTTTGTTATGGCATCTTCAGGACAAAAAATGTGCTAAACAAGTAACATAATAAGTTGGATGGACTCAATCTGCGTGCAATAATAGTGTTTATCATGATTTTTTAAATTAATTTCAAACAGATTAAACCACAAAGACCAGGGATGTTTTCCAATGCCACGCAAAGAAGGTCACCTATCGGGTTAAAAAAAGAAGGAAAGAAACCGCTCAGGGATTTCACCATGAGGCCAATGGGGACTTTAACAGTAGTTTAGTGTCTGTGATAGGAGAAAACTGATGAGGCAAAGCAATTCACTTTTTGTCCTGAATACAAAGTATATGTTCGCGGAAAATTCAATACAACACATTACTGAGTACCAATGTTCCCTCCAAGCTGCGTGCAAGCGCAGTAGCTCCCCATGTTACGCATGCTCCCACTTCCCCTCTCTGGCACTCGAGGGGGCCAGGCTGCCCTTCATTACGCACACCTGTCACCATCATTATGCGCATCTGTGCTCATTGGACTCACCTGGACTCCTTCACGTTGCTGATTGCCCCCTCTATATCTGTCTGTTCCTCAGTTTTGTTCCCCGTGTCAGCATTATTGTCGTAATGTCGTTTTATTCCCCCTCCCTGTACTTGCTTCTCGTCTCCAGCGTTGGTCTTTACACCACAGGACTGCCTCACAGAAATATCAGCCCACAGAGAGAAGCACGAGATTGAACTTCACTCAACTTTCTAGAGCAGTGGTCACCAACCAGAGTTAAATCAAGTTGACTCCTGGTTATTTCTCCTGCCTCCCAGAAAAACCTTCATGTAAATGCACGGTGATCCTTCTGTGCAATCATTCTAATTTCAGACCTGCTCTCTTATTTGTACATATAGGTTATGGGGCAGGTTGATGGGGTAAGTAACTGATCTTGAAACAGGTCTTGGCAGTGGTGGTCAGCTAGTGAAAAGGTCCCTAGGTAAACTGAGGGATAGCCAAATCAGAAATTAATAAGAAAAGGGAATCAACTTTGATAAAGTTTTTAAATGTCCAGAAATCCTTAAAAATATGATGAATCGAACCCAAAACAGTGCCGGGTGAGAGGCGTTGTCTTAGCTAGCAGCGCTGCTTATCCCACCAGTTCAGCATCACAACCGGGACCTCCACTAGCTAGTAGGTCTACTAGCGAGTCAGACTCGGCGGGACAGGAGGTCAGGGAGCAGGGGGACAGAGCATCCACCGACGAAGTGCCCAGTTCAATTTGGACGGAGGCTCAGTTTAAGACCAAGCAAACTTATAACCCCTGGCTTGTCAAGCTAAATTCAAAGCTGGGCTGTACAACATTCAAAAAGGTAGAGAGTTTGGGCCCAGAAAAGACTGGAGGGATAAAACTAGCAAAAGAGTAGGTGGAAAGTACAGTAACATCCTCTGCCGTAAAAAAGCAACAAATAGCCCTCAGAAAAAAGGTTTCTGAACATGCCCAAATCAAGGCCCATTTAGCAGCAGCACGCATTGTAGACAAGGCTAAAGACGAACACCACAGGTTGTAGTTAACACTTGAAATAAAAACATAGACACTACAGCCAGAGTCTTCAGAAGGAGACTAAAGGTCACAGGCCCGCTCACGGCTAGAATGTTCTCTCAAGGAGGACGGGCGGTGGACAGTACAGGAAACAGACAATTCATAGAGGAGCTGAATGTGTACAATATACAGGAAACAGACAATTCATAGAGGAGCTGAATGTGTAGAATATACAGGAAACAGACAATTCATAGAGGAGCTGAATGTGTAGAATATACAGGAAACAGACAATTCATAGAGGAGCTGAATGTGTAGAATATACAGGAAACAGACAATTCATAGAGGAGCTGAATGTGTAGAATATACAGGAAACAGACAATTCATAGAGGAGCTGAATGTGTAGAATATACAGGAAACAGACAATTCATAGAGGAGCTGAATGTGTAGAATATACAGGAAACAGACAATTCATAGAGGAGCTGAAGGTGTACAATACAATCTCTCTGGCAGCGGTTTGGCATTGACAGTCCACATACAAGGACACTGATGGTAATGATGAAGGGACATTCCAGACGGACTTAAAGAGCTGTTGATGGCGCTCAGCACCATCCCCATCTACAGTGCAGAATGAGAGCGGGGACATTCTCAAATGAATCTGATTTGCACCTCAACCCGCGCCTCTCTGCATACCTCCACCATATCAGGGCTACTCTTTCTGAACCTTGTCGGCCCACCCCTGACCAAATTCAACCCTGTCCCCTATGTGAGGTCATGGATTGATGTGTCGCAGACACCAGGAGCAAAACAAGAAATAGGGAGGAGAAGATGCAAGAGGAAATGGCTGTGTTGTGGGAAGTTTTGGAAAACTAAGGTAGGAAGATCTTTTTTTTTTTTTTTTTACAAACTTGTTCTGTACTGTGAAGTTAATCTGAATATGTGCTTCATATTAACACATAATGAGGAGGCCAATACATTATAATATGTGTTCTGCTGTAACCTACATTGATAAATTTTATTGGAAGTATATTCTGATATCAAATCAAATGATTGTGATATGTTTGTTCCACTGCTACATTGATGTCTTGAAAAGTATATGAAATTCGAGTCTTGGAAGGTGGAGGGTGTTCTGCAGTGACACCTAAAAATGTTGCTGTACATTGTTGATGTCATGCAAATGAGGCTATAATAAATTCACACTTTAAGCCCCACAGCTATACTAGAGGACGTGGGCATAGTATATGCAAGGTCTATTTCATGATCATGTGATACGTCAATTGTTTGTCAATGATGTTAAAGGTAATTATGATGCAACCATGACGGTGATACGATATGGATTACAATTATCATCCTGAATATTAAGGCTATAAGCACTACGTTACACACATAGACACTCAACCATCTTACTCTTATACAGACATCGTACACACTCTCACTAAATCACATCCTCCAATATCATACACATCAACCTACTCAGATTTACCACACACATAATATCTTGTCTCAATTTTCTAACATCTGTGGCATTGGCTCACAGGCAAACAGGCAAAGGAATAAAACAAATATTGTTTTCGCTGTAAAACATTTTAAAAATCGAACACGATGGGTAGATTAACAAGATGTTTATCTTTCATTTGCTGTATTGGACTTGTTAAAAGCTGTTAGGGATGATGCAGAATGTAGTCCCAGTGCAGGAACATCAATCAGCGGAAATTTCAGAGCGCCACCTATAGTTTTCGATAAAACTCAAACTTTCATTAAAACACACATGCAAGGTACTGAATTAAAGCTACACTCGTTGTGAATCTAGCCAGCAAGTCAGATTTGTAAAATGCTTTTCGGCGAAAGCATGAGAAGCTATTATCTGATAGCAAGCACCCCCCAAAATACCAGAATGTCACCTAAACAACAGATTTTGCGGTCGCCGGCGCAACACAAAACGCAGAAATAAAATATAAAACATTCATTACCTTTGACGAGCTTCTCTGTTGGCACTCCTATATGTCCCATAAACATCACAATTGGGTCTTTTTCCCGATTAAATCCGTCATTGTATACCCAAAATGTCATTTCATGAAGGCCTGTCTGATCCAGGAAAATTCCACTTTACAAGACGCAACGTCACTTTTTAAAATTACAAAAGTTGCCTATAAACTTTTACAAATAACTTCAAACTACTTTTCTAAACCAACTTTAGGTATTAATAAACGTTAATAATCTATCAAATTGATCACGGGGCGATCTGTATTCGATAGCAGCAAGTCTTGAAATCATACTCCATGTTTTCACTTTCATAACATCTTGCGGTGAGTCCCAAGACAGGAAGTGCCTATACGTCATCTAACCAAGGATAAAGCAGCCAAAAAATGCCAGTACTGGCGACATCGTGTGGAAGCTGTAGGCATTGTAATGGGGACCTCGTTTTTTGTCTGTCGCCTTAGACAATACATTGACTGGCAGATGAATATTTTTTTTGTGTTTTTGGAGAACAGTTTTCCCTGGGATTTTTACTCCTAAACATGTTCTGTTATAGCCACAGACACGATTTAACCAGTTTTAGAGACTTCAGAGTGTTTTCTATACACACATACTTATCATATGCATATACTATATTCCTGGCATGAGTAGCAGGACATTGAAATGTTGCGCGATTTTTTACAAAAAGCTGCGAAAATTCGCATCATCTAACAGGTTTTAATGTGTGAAAGTTAAATATTTAAAAAAAAAAAAAAATGAATTTCCCGCGCTGCCTTTTCAGCGGAATGTTGGGGGGGGGGGGGGGGGGGGGGGGTGCCGCTAACCATAAGAAGTTAACATAAATCATAAATAAGGTTCCAACCGGAGAATTCCTATGTCTGAAGAAAAGCACTGGAACGAGAGCTAACTCTGTCGGGAGCGCACGTCACGAGCCTGAGACACTCTGCCAGACCACTGACTCATTCAGCTCCCATTCCCCCCTCCTTTATAGTAGAAGCCTGAAACAAGTTTCTAAAGACGGTTGACATCTAGTGGAAGCCGTAGGAAGTGCAACTTGACTCCATAGACACTGTGTATTCCATAGGCCAAGCTTTGAAAAACTACTAACCTCAGATTTCCCACTTCCTTGTTGGATTTTTCTCAGGTTTTCGCCTGCCATATGAGTTCTGTTATACTCACAGACATCATTCAAACAGTTTTAGAAACGTCAGAGTGTTTTCTATCCAATACTAATAATAATATGCATATATTAGCATCTGGGACAGAGTAAGAGGCAGTTCACTCTGGGCACGCTATTCATCCAAAAGTGAAAATGCTGCCCCCTATCCCAAAAAGGTTAACAAATGTACAGAAAGATCAGTGCGAAGGCCAGAGGTATAACAGAGGAATAACTTGTTGAGGCTATTCAATCCTTTCAGTCTGGAAAAACCCCAGGGCTTGATGACATACCGGTAGAGGTATATCAAGTCTTTTTGATATACTATAAACTCTATTGTTAGATTGTTTTAACTACTCCTATAGAAATGGTAGTCTGTCAGGTACTCAGCAGGAAGGTCTGATTTCTCTATTATTATAACAAGACCCAGACGGAAAATATAAAGACCCAGTTTATCTAAAAAACTGGAGGCCCCTTACACTTCAATGTTGTGATGCAAAAATACTAGCGAAATGCATAGCACTCAGAATTGAAAGTGTTTTACCAGGTATTGTTCATCCTGATCAGACAGGTTTTTTACATGGACGATACATTGGAGATAATATACGACAACTACTAGAAATAATAGAACATCATGAAACATCTAAGAAGCCAGGCCTGGTATTTATAGCGGATTTTGAAAAGGCATTTGATAAAGTAAGACTAGATTTTCTTTATAAATGCCTGGATTTTTTCAGTTTCGGTGATTCACTTATAAAATGGGTAAAAAATAACGTATAGCAACCCCAGGTGTAAAATAGTAAATAACGGCTACTTCTCAGAGAGCTTTGAATTGTCAAGAGGAGTTAAACAAGGGTGTCCGCTGTCACCATATCTATTCGTTATGGCCATAGAAATGCTAGCTATTAATATCAGATCCAATAACAACATTAGAGGAATAGAAATACAAGGCTTAAAAACAAAGGTGGCCATGTATGCCGATGACTCAAGTTTTATATTAAGTCCGCAAGTTAGATCCCTGCAATGTCTCATTGAATATCTAGATACGTTTTCTGGACTCTCTGTATAGGTGTACAATAATTATGCTACGTGTACAATATTACATATTGGATCTTTAAAAAATACAACATTTATATTACACAGTAGCTTACCAAAAAAATGGGCTGATGGTGAAGTAGACATACTTGGTATTCATATCACAAAATATATAAATAAGCTCTCCACAATTAATTTCAATAGAAAACTTGTAAAAGTAGACAAGATCCTGCAACCATGGAGAGGTAAATACCTGTCTATTTATGGAAAAATTGACCTGATTAACTCCTTAGTCATATCTCAGTTTACTCACTTACCTATGGTTTTTCAAATCATATGAGCAAAAAATATTTTGCTTTATCTAGGATGCTAAACCAGACAAAATAAAGAGTGCCTATCTACGTAATGAATATGAATTGGGTGGTTTGAGATTGTTAAATCTAAAAGCACTACACCTCTCTAAAAGCTTCACTTATTCAAAAGTTTTACTTGAACCCTAAATGGTTCTCAAGTAGATTACTACGAAAATGTCACGACTTCCACCGAAGTCGGCTCCTCTCCTTGTTCTGGCGGCATTCGGCGATCAACGTCACCGGCTTTCTAGCCATCGCCGCTCCATTTCTCATATATCCATTTGTTTTGTCTTGTTCCATTAGACACCTGGTTTTCATTCCAAAATTGCTGCATGTATTTAGTTGTTTAATTGTAATTGTTTATTTTTATGTGAATTTTTGTCAGGCGCTATACTTTTCCTATGTTCCGTGTTTTTGGCACGTTATTGTTATTATGTGCTGTCATTTTTGGACCGGAATTAAAGTGCACCTGTTTATTACACTCTGCTCTCCGGCACCTGACTTCGCCTCCCGTATACACCCTTGACAGAAAAGCTCATTCATTGTTTAAAAATGGCCTTTTGCCTTTGTGCAGATTGCCATGTCTAATTTCCGATTAATTGAAAATGACACTTTTTTCAAAGCATCTCTCTTTTTCAAACAAGCATTGCAGAGCTGGCTACAATCTCAATTTCATCCCCCTGAAAAGATAGAACAAATATTACAACAAATATTATGGCTGAACTCAAATATGCTGGTTGATAAAATACCTGTATTTAATGAAAATTGGATTTTGTTTTTAAATTATATTTTAAATTAGAATGGTAGAGTTATGTCATTCATTGAGTTATCATAATTGTACGGGAAGGTTTGCTCAATCCAAGAGTACAACCAATAGATTACAGCATTTACCCCCAAAAATGGAGAAGGCAGCTGGCTGCGGGAGGAGGTAGGGAACTGGTCTGTCTGCCCAATGTAAAGGATCAAAACTATTTGAGGACCAGGATGTTGACAACTGTGCCATACAGATTGCAAAATAGTTGGGAAGAGATTTTTGATGTACCGATTCCATGGTACAGGGTGTATGAGTTGATATATAAGACAATGCAAGATTCAAGACTTTGTCCTTTTCAGCTAAAGTTATTATATACAATTCTTGCCACCGACAAAATGTTGAATATTTGGGGCATAAAATCATTGAAGCGCTGCAGATTTTGTTGTGAGGATACAGAATCAAGCATTTATTTTGGTATTGCCCTCAGGTAGCCTGTTTCTGGTCTCAGGTTCAGGAATGGCTGAAAATGCATAGCATTGATCTAAAATTGACCCTAGAAATAGTACTGTTAGGAGATCTGGAGAGACCGGGTCAGTCAATTACTAATATACTAATACTCTGAATAAAAGTATTTATCTTCAACTCGCAATCTGTGGATTCTATTCGATTAGATAACTGTAATTGTACATTAAACATCACAGCATAGTTGAAAGATATATGTTGTGTAGAAATCCGAAGAGGGTGGCCAGTAGAGATAGATGGGATGGGCTGAGGGAAGCTGAGGATGGGCTGAGGGAAGCTGAGGGTTGGGATGTGGAATTGGAGACAAGAGGGAGTGGAGTTGCTGATAGTAGTCTATTGGATGACTGGTATGATGTAGTTGTTGGATGACTGGTATGATGTAGTTGTTAGATGACTGGTGTGGTGTAGTTGTTAGATGACTGGTGTGGTGTAGTTGTTGGATGACTGGTATGATGTAGTTGTTGGATGACTGGTATGATGTAGTTGTTGGATGACTGGTATGATGTAGTTGTTGGATGACTGGTATGATGTAGTTGTTGGATGACTGGTATGATGTAGTTGTTGGATGACTGGTATGATGTAGTTGTTAGATGACTGGTGTGGTGTAGTTGTTGGATGACTGGTATGATGTAGTTGCTGGATGACTGGTATGATGTAGTTGTTGGATGACTGGTATGATGTAGTTGTTGGATGACTGGTATGATGTAGTTGTTGGATGACTGGTATGATGTAGTTGTTGGATGACTGGTATGATGTAGTTGTTAGATGACTGGTATGATGTAGTTGTTGGATGACTGGTATGATGTAGTTGTTGGATGACTGGTATGATGTAGTTGTTAGATGACTGGTGTGGTGTAGTTGTTGGATGACTGGTATGATGTAGTTGCTGGATGACTGGTATGATGTAGTTGTTGGATGACTGGTATGATGTAGTTGTTGGATGACTGGTATGATGTAGTTGTTGGATGACTGGTATGATGTAGTTGTTGGATGACTGGTATGATGTAGTTGTTGGATGACTGGTATGATGTAGTTGTTGGATGACTGGTATGGTGTAGTTGTTGGATGACTGGTATGATGTAGTTGCTGGATGACTGGTATGATGTAGTTGTTGGTTGACTGGTATGATGTAGTTGTTGGATGACTGGTATGATGTAGTTGTTGGATGACTGGTATGATGTAGTTGTTGGATGACTGGTGTGGTGTAGTTGTTGGATGACTGGTGTGGTGTAGTTGTTGGATGACTGGTGTGGTGTAGTTGTTGGATGACTGGTATGATGTAGTTGTTGGATGACTGGTATGATGTAGTTGTTGGATGACTGGTGTGGTGTAGTTGTTGGATGACTGGTGTGGTGTAGTTGTTGGATGACTGGTGTGGTGTAGTTGTTGGATGACTGGTGTGGTGTAGTTGTTGGATGACTGGTATGATGTAGTTGTTGGATGACTGGTATGATGTAGTTGTTGGATGACTGGTATGGTGTAGTCTATTGGATGACTGGTATGATGTAGTTGTGGAGCAGCTTCACTGCAAGTATATTGTATGTTTCGGATATTCAATCAAAACGTGTTTTTTTTTAAAGTAGCCAATAGGCAGAGGGAAGCACAATTTGTCTGATTCTCTGTAATAATGGTATGAGAATAATAAATCATTACATTTTGTAAAGTGGTTTCTTGCATCAAACACAACAACATTTTCAGTCACCTCCTTGTCGGAAGGACAAGTGGATAAACAGGTTCATGTCAAGCCCTGCATGTTTTCTTTCCAAAAGCACACATTGGCTGCTACTGTAGGCTGAATGATAGAACAGCTATTTCCATGCTAAAATGTTAAGGGATGCATTTTCTCCATAGTTTTTGATGGTAGGCCACTCTGGAAGGCCTGTATTATGATCAAATAGCCATAGTAGCCTACTTGACCACTGTTAAAACTAACTTAAAGCGGGTACAGCCTCAGTGTTCACAGTAAACACACGCCAGAAGTTGCATAACATTTTCACAATGTTCCTGAGTGGCTGAGTTACTGTTTTGACTTAAATCTGCTTGAAAATATATGGCAAGACTTGAAAATGGTTGTCTAGCAATGATCAACAACCAATTTTACAGAGCTGGAAGAATTTTGAAAATAATAAATGGGCAAATATTGTACAATCCAAGTGTGCAAAGCTGAATACTTATGTAAATGAGATATTTCTGTATTTCATTTTCAATAAAATATGTTTTCCCTTTTCATTATGGGGTATTTAAACAGTACCGGCACTCAAAATGAGCACCGGTACATATTTCAGTCCCAGTCAAGCACTGGTGATACCACAGCTACAGATAGTATTGTTGTGATTAGGAGCAACCAACCGACACACCACTGACTGTACTAACCCAGAGCTAATACCCATGCAACACACACATGCAGTCAGAAAGACTATTCTCCTGAGTGTTACCATCGTTTCTGTTACTATCGTATCTGTGTGTCTCATAGGTCGACTCAGGAGGAGGCCCGAAGAAAGCTGGGGATGCTCTGCGATTCTGGGATACTCTCTCACTGCAAGAGATGGTAAAGTCAAGATAATGTAAATATGATTTTACAACTCTGATAATCAAGATTTCAGCGATGTACTTATACTTTGTAATTGAATTGAATATAAAAGCTTTATTTCCCCCCCCCAAACAGAACATTCAGCAGACCCAACACAAATTATAGCAATACAGTACATAGAAAATATGCTAGTCTGTTAGCAATGTTAGCATTAGCAGAGTTTTGACCTTTGTGTCTCGGGGGCGGGGCTTGGCGTAGGGGTGGAGCGTCTGGGTCTGGCGATCTCCTCACCTGGAAAGAACAACCAGTGATATTAGATTGTATATCATAATGTACTATAATATATTATATATACTGACAGCCACTGAATGTGCATCTTAACTCAAACTATTGAAACTACAGTATGGATCACAACCTCAAACAACTAACTTAACTGATGGTGTAGAACTATGAAAAGATACTGTACTGTACATGTACGCAGTTTACACTGACAGACTGGAAAACTAATTACAAATAGCATTACACTACATCCACAAACAATGTACTTACAAGACAGGTGTCTCTTTATTGAGCCCTGCAACGAAAACAAAGTACTTTTCAGTATACCAGTAAAAAGGAATCGTAACCTAACATACAAAACATGAATGTAAACACTTCAACAAATAATTACAGTATAGGTCCTGGATTAGTCTCCCTGTACAATTGCTAATGTGAAAGAATAGAGTGAAACTGGAAGTATATATATAGAAACTGGAAAAATACAATATTTTGTGAGGCCATCAGTAAATGTCATACGCACTGAAATGAAATAGAGTGTTTGGGTCTGTAAAGAATGAAATGAACAGCATTCCAAACAATAATATTAATAATTAATTTAATTCCATGCAAGTGCTTTGGGTGCAGACACTTTTAAAATGAGCCACCAGGTGGCGACTTACCGGGCTGCGTCTCTGAGACCAACAAAAAGGAAGAGAGAACAGACCTGGTCAGAGAGTGAGTGACAAATCAGGCAAATAGAACCGAAAAGAATGTAACACCCCTCTACTTCAACACTGTGCAATAAAGCCTACATATAGTAATGCAGCAATACAACATAGCACCTGGCAGGTTACATTACCTCAGCTTGTCAAGACAACATAGCTCCTGGCAGGTTACATTATCTCAGCTTGTCAAGACAACATAGCACCTGGTAGGCTACATTACCTCAGCTTGTCAAGACAACATAGCTCCTGGCAGGTTACATTATCTCAGCTTGTCAAGACAACATAGCACCTGGCAGGTTACATTATCTCAGTTTGTCAAGACAACATAGCACCTGGTAGGTTACGTCACCTCGGCTTGTCAAGACAACATAGCACCTGGTAGGTTACATTACCTCAGCTTGTCAGGACAACATAGCACCTGGTAGGTTACATTATCTCAGCTTGTCAAGACAACATAGCACCTGGTAGGTTACATTACCTCAGCTTGTCAAGACAACATAGCACCTGGTAGGTTACATTATCTCAGCTTGTCAAGACAACATAGCACCTGGTAGGTTACGTCACCTCAGCTTGTCAAGACAACATAGCACCTGGTAGGTTACGTCACCTCAGCTTGTCAAGACAACATAGCACCTGGTAGGTTACGTCACCTCAGCTTGTCAAGACAACATAGCACCTGGTAGGTTACGTCACCTCAGCTTGTCAAGACAACATAGCACCTGGTAGGTTACGTCACCTCAGCTTGTCAAGACAGCTATGGGGGCCCATGCGCCTTTTAATCAGCCTTTTTAATTTTTTTTTTTACATTTAATTAAGCATTTTGACAGTAAATCTCCAAAAAGTCATTCATAAACCTTTTTAATTTGCATATGTACTAGGAAGCTAAGTGTTTGTTTCTTGGGCTTCAAGAACGTGATCAAAGTGCCTCAGGCCTTGAAAAACAAAGAATTGAACTGATTGTAAAGTAAAGAGATATCGGGGACTTTGAACAAATGCAGTGGGCAAGGCTATGATGGTACCAGTACAATGAGTGGAGCTTCCTCAGGTGTTTTAAAGCTCAAATCAGACCGAGAGCCTAATGCTTCTTAGGAAGTTCTTTAGGAGTTTTAGTTTAGAAAACAAACTATCTGCAGATAGTTAAAAACAGCTTGATTGCCGTAGTAACATCAGGGAAACTGGGAGTGGTGATTCAAATACAGCAGTTCTGCAACATCTTTAATTGAGCCTCTCGTTCTCCTTAATTGCCGGCCTCAAGACGTTCCGGAAAGAGATGAACTGTATAGGAAGCTCTGGAGACAGGTCGTCTGCATACCGGACAGCCAATAAATTGGCAGATTCAAACAGATTATACTTAAGATTTCGGAGTTGTCGTCATTGACGCTTCCAGGCAGCCTCTCGAGAGTAACATGTGTTACAACGTTTGAAATGTTTGTTGGTGTTTGTTGTTGTTGTTGTTGTGTCACACTGCATACTTTCCCCTGCTCTTTTAATGGACCAAGCATGGCTTTGACAACGATGGACTGTACAAACGTTGTGGAATACTCATCACATTCTCTAAGGGATTTACAAAACACATGCACCTCCACTGGCACTGCATATCCGAGACAAACTTCAGTGCTTCGGGATAATGAGCGCAACAAGCCAGGTGACAGGGACTACAGCTGGTGAGGGCAGACGGAGGAAAATACTGACAATAGAAGGTCACCTAAAATACATTAAAAAACACAATTGCTCACGTGAATGCAGAATTTTAACTGAATTTTGTGATGTCGCAAATACGTCCAGAAATGCCGCAGAGACTCTGAATGTGCTTGTTTGTAATTCAAGATCATTGATAAACAAAGTGGATGAATTTGAACTGCTTCTTCAAATAGTAAATGCAGACATTGGATGTGTCACTGAAACTTTGGACAACGAAAATATCTCAGATGAATCTCTTTTGATATATAACTATCAGCTGTTCAGAAATGACAGGTCCAGAGGGGTCCAGAGGGGATGAGAAGGGGCGTGACTATGTATGTGGATCACAGTATGCAGGCAAAGAGAAGAACTGACCTAGACAAAGAGGAGTTTGAGTGTATGTGGCTTCAGCTCCGTCCTAAACGACTCCCCAGCTCAGTCTCAACTCTGTTAGTGGGAGTACTCTACCATCAAATCAAATCAAATCAAATTTATTTATATAGCCCTTCGTACATCAGCTGATATCTCAAAGTGCTGTACAGAAACCCAGCCTAAAACCCCAAACAGCAAACAATGCAGGTGTAAAAGCACGGTGGCTAGGAAAAACTCCCTAGAAAGGCCAAAACCTAGGAAGAAACCTAGAGAGGAACCAGGCTATGTGGGGTGGCCAGTCCTCTTCTGGCTGTGCCGGGTAGAGATTATAACAGAACATGACCAAGATGTTCAAATGTTCATAAATGACCAGCATGGTCGAATAATAATAAGGCAGAACAGTTGAAACTGGAGTAGCAGCACAGTCAGGTGGACTGGGGACAGCAAGGAGTCATCATGTCAGGTAGTCCTGGGGCACGGTCCTAGGGCTCAGGTCCTCCGAGAGAGAGAAAGAAAGAGAGAATTAGAGAGAGCATATGTGGGGTGGCCAGTCCTCTTCTGGCTGTGCCGGGTGGAGATTATAATAATAAGGCAGAACAGTTGAAACTGGAGTAGCAGCACAGTCAGGTGGACTGGGGACAGCAAGGAGCATCCACTATGAGAAAACACTTCAGCATAACACTGTGGATTATCTCATCAACACTGTCCATGTGATCAGGATGTCCTCTCCCCAAATGGGGCTCATCCTGTGTGGAGACTTTAATCACATGCCTATCAATATGCTGACAAACTCCCATCCAGACATGAAAGTGGTCAAAGACAAGACCAGAGGGGACGCCATCCTAGATCTGATCATTACAAATATGAAGAATCACTACAACACCCCCACTGTACTTGCTCCTGTCGGATCCAGTGATCACAAATGTCTGCTGTTCTCCCCAAACACAACATCAGGAGGGAGAAGCCAGGTGCAGCGGGATAAAAGGTTGTCTGGTAACCCAGAACAGAAAGGAGGCATTGGCACGATGTATTGCCAGCACTGACTGGTCTGCCAAATATGAGGCTGAGAGCATTGATGCAAAGGTGGAGATGTTCAACTCCTGCATTCTAACTGCACTCGATGTATACATGCCAATAAGAAATAAGAAAACAACAACACTGGACAAGCCCTGGATGACTGAAAAAGACTGCCATCAGGAAAAGACAGGTGGGGTAAAACGATGAAATGGAGAAAATACAGAAACACAGGTGCAAACGCTTATCAAAGAAGCAAAGACAAACTACTATAAAAACTTAAATCCAGGACCTAAAGAAGAGAAGCCCAAAGGAATGATGGGACTTCATTAACAAAGGACTGGGATGACAGAAAACATCAGGAGGGAGAATACAGGTGGAGGGAATTGAAGACAACAATGTTTTTTTGCTGAAGCATGGACAAGCAACACACCTCTTGCCATCTTCCCCATGCCTACAAGGCAGGTTGAGCTGTGCAGCATTGGCCAGATAAAGCAAGCTCTGACCAGACTGAGCCCCCCGTAAAGTGTGTGGGCCTGAGGTCATTCCAGCCTGGGTACTGTTAGGTTCTTATTTTTCAGAGTAAATAACACACGGACACTAAAGATGTTGAATTCTTCCAAAGGGTCATTCTAGCTGTAATTCAAACAAAGACATGTTTCCACCACTACCAGTATACTCCACTTTAGACACACCTCCTTCTCTCCAATCCTTACATCTTATGGTTCCACAGGAAGAGGGTAACAGGATACTAAACCCTTATTACTCCCTTCAGGGGATCTGACCTGACCTCCTGACCTCAACCCCTCCTTCGTCTGCCTAATCCACAGATGTCCATCCGCTTCCCCTATAGCAATCCTGTGACTTCCTCCCGTCCACCCAACACACTCCAAAGCCATCTGTCTTTATACAGAGGACCATTAACTTCTGACGTAAAAATCGATATCTTTCACTCCTTTATATACTATGCTTCTGATCTATCATGCCTTTAATATCTCAATCTTCAAAGTTTACCCCGAATCCAACAGTACTAAAAGAGCATGCAGAAGATCTAGCCCCTGTCATCACACACATAGTTAACACAACCTAGTGGCAGGGGACTGTTCCTGCTGCCTGGAAGATTGCCAATGTGTGTCCCCATAGCTAAAGTGTCAAACCCATGTACAACGGGTGACTGGAGGCCCATCTCTCTAACTTCATGCCTTGGAAAAATCCAGGAAACTTCATCAACAACAAAACAACTCATGCCAACAGTGCACAAATCAGTATGCCTACCTACCAAAGTCCAGCACTACTACCACCCTTGTGAAAGCCACAGGTTAGTAACCATCACGTTCTGTCTTCTTCTTGTGGTATAGCTGTGGAGCAAGGCTAGCAACCATCACCCTATGTCTTCTTCTGGTGGTGTAGCTGTGGGACCCAGGCTAGCAACCATCACCCTATGTCTTCTTCTGGTGGTGTAGCTGTGGGACCCAGGCTAGCAACCATCACCCTATGTCTTCTTCTGGTGGTGTAGCTGTGGAGCCAGGCTAGTAACCATCACCCTATGTCTTCTTCTGGTGGTGTAGCTGTGGAGCTAGGCTGGTAAACATCACCCTATGTCTTCTTCTGGTGGTGTAGCTGTGGAGCAAGGCTGGTAAACATCACCATATGTCTTCTTCCTGTGGTGTAGCTGTGGAGCAAGGCTGGTAAACATCACCCTATGTCTTCTTCTGGTGGTGTAGCTGTGGAGCAAGGCTGGTAAACATCACCATATGTCTTCTTCCTGTGGTGTAGCTGTGGAGCAAGGCTGGTAAACATCACCATATGTCTTCTTCTGGTGGTATAGCTGTGGAGCAAGGCTGGTAAACATCACCATATGTCTTCTTCTGGTGGTATAGCTGTGGAGCCAGGCTAGTAACCATCACCCTATGTCTTCTTCTGGTGGTGTAGCTGTGGGAGCCAGGCTAGTAACCATCACCCTATGTCTTCTTCTGGTGGTGTAGCTGTGGAGCTAGGCTAGCAACCATCACCCTATGTCTTCTTCTGGTGGTGTAGCTGTGGAGCTAGGCTAGCAACCATCACCCTCTGTCTTCTTCTGGTGGTGTAGCTGTGGAGCTAGGCTAGCAACCATCACCCTCTGTCTTCTTCTGGTAGTGTAGCTGTGGAGCTAGGCTAGTAACCTTGGATACAATGTCAGACAGATGTTTCAGGAGCTTTGTGTGATCAAAGGCTTTTGACATATCAGCCAGAAACACCCTCACCATTGTTGGTATTTTGGAGTGGTAACAACAACTAAGTATCTTGGTTTTCATCTAACCTCAGTGGTGACACACATGTGGAGCAGTCAGTGAGGAAGACCTCAAAACACCTGCACTTTTTGACTGTTCTCTCCAGAAAAGGCCTACCCACTGAAGATCTGGTCAGTCTATACTACACTGGTCAAGCCTCGTCTGGAATACGGTGGAGTGCTGTTAGTTGGATGCAGTAAAAAGCTGCAGGCCCAACTAGACAGGGTGCAGAGGAGGGCCTAGAGGATCATCTCCAGAGGTGGAGCAGTCCAACCACAGCTCCCCTCACTGCAGAGCAGGGGAGAGCTGGCTGCAGTGCATCTGGTGAAGGACATGCACACTCTTATCCATCCACTGAATGACCTGCTCCCTCCAAAAAGAGGTAACTGCACCACCAGGCTCCTGAGAAACAGCCACCAACTGTCCACTATAACTGCCCGAACGAACAGCCTGCGAAACGCTACTCTACACACTGCTATCAGACTCTATAATAACTCTACCTCTTAAAAATGTCTTAGGGCTGAAATCCCGTTAACGGGATCGATATGACAACAGCCAGTGAAAGTGCAAGGCGCCAAATTCAAAACAACAGAAATCTCATAATTAAAATTCCTCAAACATACACATCTTATACCATTTTAAAGGTAATCTTGTTGTTAATCCCACCACAGTGTCCGATTTCAAATAGGCTTTACAGTGAAAGCACCACAAACGATTATGTTAGGTCAGAGCCAAGCCACAGAAAAACACAGCCATTTTCCAGCCAAAGAGAGGAGTCACAAAAAGCAGAAATAAAGACATAATTAATCACTAACCTTTGATGATCTTCATCAGATGACACTCATAGGACTTCATGTTACACAATACATGTATGTTTTGTTTGATAAAGTTCATATTTATATAAAAAATGTCAGTATATATTGGCGCGCTATGTTCAGTAGCTCCAAAAACATCCGGTGATTTTGCAGAGAGCCACATCAATTTACAAAAATACTCATTATAAATGTTGATGAAAATACAAGTGTTATGCATGGAACTTTAGATGCACTTCTCCTTAATGAAACCACTGTGTCAGATTTCAAAAAAGCTTTACGGAAAAAGCAAACCATGCAATAATCTGAGTACGGCGCTCAGAGAACAAATACATATATCCGCCATGTTGTGGAGTCAACAGAAGTCAGAAATAAAATTATAGATATTCACTTACCTTTGATGATCTTCATCAGAATGCACTCCCAGGAATCCCAGTTCCACAATAAATGTTGGATTTGTTCAAGAATGTCCATCATTTATGTCCAAATAGCTACTTTTGTAGGGCGTTTGGTAAACAAATCAAAACTCACGAAGCGCGTTCACTAGTTGCAGACGAAATGTCAAAAAGTTCCACTACAGTCCGTAGAAACTTGTCAAACGATGTATAGAATCAATCTTTAGGATGTTTTTAACATAAATCTTCAATAATATTCCAACCGGAGAATTCCTTTCTCTTCAGAAAAGCAAAGGAACGGGAGATACCTCTCATGTGAAATGCGCATGACCAGCGCGTGACTGCTGGCAGACCTCTGACTCATTCCCCTCTCATTCAGCCCCCCTTCATAGTAGAAGCATCAAACAAGTTTATAAAGATGGGTGACATCTAGTGGAAGCCTTAGGAAGTGCAACATGACCAATATCCCACTGTAACTTCAATAGGGGCTGAGTTGAAAATCGACCAACCTCAGATTTCCCACTTCCTGGTTGGATTTTTTCTCAGGTTTTTGTTCTGTTATACTCACAGACATCATTAAAATGTCATAGTGTTTTCTATCCAAATATACTAATACTATGCATATATTAGCAACTCGGACTGAGGAGCAGGCAGTTTACTCTGAGCACCATATTCATCCAAGCTACTCAATACAGCCCCCATGGTTCTCCCTAAAAATTCTACATTTTTAAATCACATTTCAATATTTACATTTCTTTCCATCATGAAAAAATGTCCTGTAATGTTTACAATTGTTCAATATTCTATTTATGTCACGTATTATGTGTTATGTATTTTAAATTAATGTTTTATTATTAGTAATGTAAAGTCTGCATTTCTTCAATTTAATCTGTGAGCAAGAATAAATAAACTCAAACTCATTATCATCTTTAGCGGATTAATAGATTAACTGTGATTAACTGTGAACTGGCGTTTGAGTTGTGTGGTAGCAATATCAAGTCTTAACTCTGGTATAACTTTGCATGCATCATTCAAGACTAAGTTTAAATTGTGTTCAGCCCAATGGACATATAATGCACAATGTCTCAGGAAAGACTGGGTTGTCAATACATAGAAAACAGTCAGATCCACAACCTGAATCTACAGGCCGTGGTGAAAACATTTGCACACAAACATGCAAGGCGACGCAGTTTCATACTGTAGCTACTAGAGGCCAGTCTCATACTGTGGCTCCTAGAGACAAGCATCATACTGTAGCTACTAGAGGCCAGACTCACACTGTAGCTACTAGAGGCCAGTCTCATACTGTGGCTCCTAGAGACAAGCATCATACTGTAGCTACTAGAGGCCAGACTCACACTGTAGCTACTAGAGGCCAGTCTCATACTGTGGCTACTAGAACCAGCATCATACTGTAGCTACTAGAGGCCAGGCTCATACTGTAGCTACTATAGGCCAGGCTCATACTGTAGCTACTAGAGGCCAGGATCATACTGTAGCTACTAGAGGCCAGGCCCATACTGTAGCTACTAAAGACAAGGCTCATACTGTAGCTACTAGAGGCCAGACTCATACTGTAGCTACTAGAGGCCAGTCTCATACTGTGGCTCCTAGAGAAAAGCATCATACTGTAGCTACTATAGGCCAGGCTCATACTGTAGATACTAGAGGCCAGGATCATACTGTAGCTACTAGAAACCAGGCCCATACTGTAGCTACTAAAGACAAGGCTCATACTGTGGCTACTAGAGGCCAGACTCATACTGTAGCTACTAGAGGCCAGGCTCATACTGTAGCTACTAGAGCCCAGCTCATGCTGTAGCTACTAGAGGCCAGGCTCATACTGTAGCTTCTATAAGCCAGGCTTATACTGTAGCTTCTATAGGCCAGGCTCATACTGTAGCTTCTATAGGCCAGGCTCATACTGTAGCTACTAGAGGCCAGCTCATGCTGTAGCTACTAGAGGCCAGGCTCATACTGTAGCTTCTATAGGCCAGTCACATACTGTAGCTACTAGAGGCCAGGCTCATACTGTAAGAGTACGTAAGAGGAAAAGAGACAGAGAGAGAAGCAGCAAGGAGGACTTCAGAAGACCAGGGGATTCTATCAAATTGGATTTAATTTGATTTAGCTTGACTGCAGACCATTTGTGTAGGCTATTAGCCAGACAAAATAGTGGCTAAATTGTGGCTAAATTTATCCTCAAGCCGACTACTTTTTTCCAAAATGTTTAGGCTATTTGATGTGTAATTTTTATAAAGAGTTTATAAATAGCAGCTAAATAGTAGTTAAATACTGTATATAGGTATAGATAGTAGGCTACACTGCATAATGAAACAACGTAAACTAGTGTTTTGAAGGTGTGCTGACTATTATTTGTCATTAATAGACTGGTTTTACACACAACTTCCTATCCAAGCTGGGAGAGAGCATGAGGACGGCTCATGTCATGCAGGCTCAGATAGGCTATACAGGACAATTGTATTATTATTTTAAAATCAATTGGTTTCTTAATTAGTATTCTGTTGTATCGAACATGTATTTCATAAACTGCAATGTTTGAATTTCCAACTTGAATTACTGAAGAAATAATGACATTATCGCTGCCAGACAGCAGCCTAAATGGCAAATGGCCTTGTGAAATGTTGGACTTAACATGAGAAAATTACAATCAATTAGGCCTAATAAACATTTATCCATTAGCTAAAGCAAAAGTTATAGGCTACATGCCCGGGCACCACAGAAAGCCTATAAATCGATTCGCATCAACCTGTTGCAATTTCAGCACCAAGAGCAGAGATCGGTAGTCTATACTTTTTGAGTGGCTGTCTGGCTGACGCATCCGTTTGTCTTTTTTAAGGGGTGGGGGGGGGGGGGTTCCCGACCTTGCGGGGGGTCCAGAGAAGCTGTATTACGCCAGCGCCAATCAGCTTTGGTCAAACAGAATCAACAGGCTATGAACAGGTGTTATGCGGAGGATTGTGCATTATATACCATGCAAGCTTTTGCAAGGGAGATTCAAGTTATCAACCAAAATAAAAATGTGTTCAAGGCAGTGTGAATGAGTTAGTACCATAAAGCATACATAACATGCAGAGGGAGGAATATCTAAACAACTCTAATAGAAGAGCCTATCCCAGCAGCCAAACTGGTTGTAATGACATCACTGACATCATTATGGTTTGTAAAATGACATTTTGTAAACATCTTTTTAGCAATCAGAAGAAGAAAAAATCTGATTTTTTCATTTTGCCCGCTGGGGATTTTTTAGCTTCCTCAGGGGAAAGAGAATCCAAGTTAGAAAAGAATCCACAGCCAAGTGAATCCATGCCATGCCTTTTCTTTATACTGAAACAGATTAAGAAATTAAATAAATAAATAAATAAAGACTGGCTTACCGGACTTCTCCTCTACAAGAATAAAAGATGTAGGAGAGAGAGGGATATGGAGAGAGAAAGGGAAGATGGAGAGAGAGGGAGATGCAGAGAGAAAGGGAAGATGGAGAGAGGGAGATGGAGAAAGAAAGGGAAGATGGAGAGAGAGGGAGATGGAGAAAGAAAGGGAAGATGGAGAGAGAAAGGGACGATAGAGATAGAGGGAGATGCAGAGAGAAAGGGAAGATGGAGAAAGAAAGTGAAGATGGAGAAAGAAAGGGAAGATGGAGAAAAAGGGAAGATGGAGAAAAAGGAAAGATGGAGAGAGAAAGGAAAGATGGAGAGAGAAAGGAAAGATGGAGAGAGAAAGGAAAGATGGAGAGAGAAAGGGAAGATGGAGAGAGAAAGGGAAGATGGAGAGAGAAAGGGAAGATGGAGAGAGAAAGGGGAGATGGAGAGAGAAAGGGGAGATGGAGAGAGAAAGGGAAGATGGAGAGAGAAAGGGAAGATGGAGAGAGAAAGGGGAGATGGAGAGAGAAAGGGGAGATGGAGAGAGAAAGGGAAGATGGAGAGAGAAAGGGAAGATGGAGAGAGAAAGGGGAGATGGAGAAAGGGGAGACGGAGAGAGAAAGGGAAGATAGAGAGAAAGGGACGATAGAGAGAGAGGGAGATGCAGAGAGAAAGGGATGATGGAGAAAGAAAGGGAAGATGGAGAAAAAGGGAAGATGGAGAAAAAGGGAAGATGGAGAGAGAAAGGAAAGATGGAGAGAGAAAGGAAAGATGGAGAGAGAAAGGAAAGATGGAGAGAGAAAGGGAAGATGGAGAGAGAAAGGGAAGATGGAGAGAGAAAGGGAAGATGGAGAGATAAAGGGAAGATGGAGAGAGAAAGGGAAGATGGGGAGATGAAGAGGGGGAGGAAGTGAGAGGAGGAACAGATATTCAGATGTTTAGTACATTCCAGATCATATCACTGGATAGAATTAGCTGTAGCTGTCTCCAGTTTCAACAAAACGATTCACATAATACTTCATATAACACCCGAGAGAGCTAGCTTTGGCCGTGGCCCTTAGTTACAATGACCCAAGTTTAAGTTCAACTTCAGTCAGGGACATTGCACTTTATCCTACTTCACTCGGTACAGGTCTAGGGTCAGCATTCCCTCCCCTTAATACAAGGCTTAACAATTACTGGGAAAAATGCTAAACTGACCCATAATCACCGTCTAGGGACAACTTTACCCTATTCCGGTTACATACAGTTAGAAACAGCAAGGACTCACCAAAGAGGGAGACAAAGCCAAACCTCCAACGGAAGCTTTCAGTTCATCCATGGAGGGGATGGCACACTTGGCAGTGTCGGAGGGCAACGGCTTGATCTTAATCTTGAACTTCCTGTTGTCGTCCTCGTCCTCAGTGTCGCTGGAGGAGAAGTGCTGCTTGCCTTTGGGAGCTGGTGAACACTCATTAAGTAAGAAGATCTTTTTACATACAGATGTAGGATATTAATTTGAGCCAGTTTGCTACAGTAGGAAAATAATCCTGCAGCAACATGAAATGTGAATTATTATGTGGATTATAATAAATGTATATTTGTTGTAGGGGTTTGTACATTTTTCGTTAGGACAAATCAAGTCTGACATTTTAAAGTGGAAATTACAAACTTTAGAAGCTTTTTTCAATCTTGAATACATTACAAGTTTGCATTTCCGGTGGAAATTTGTCCTTTGGTCTAGAGTCTAAATTTGAGATTTTTGGTTCCAACCGCTGTGTCTTTGTGAGACGTGGTGTGGGTGAACAGATGATCTTCGCATGTGTATTTCCCACCGTAAAGCATGGAGGAGGAGGTGTTATGGTGTGGGGGTGCTTTGCTGGTGACACTGTCTGTGATTGATTTAGAATTCAAGGCACACTTAACCAGCATGGCTACCACATCATTCTGCAGCAATACACCAGCCCATCTGGATGGGCTTAGTGGGACTATCATTTGTTTTTCAACAGGACAATGACCCAACACACCTCCAGGCTGTGTAAGAGATAATTGACCAAGAAGGAGAGTGATGGAGCACTGCATCAGATGACCTGGCCTCCACACTCCCTCGACTTCAACCAAATTGAGATGATTTGGGATGAGTCGAACCGCATAGTGAAGTAAACGGAGCCAACAAGTGCTCAGCATATGTGGGAACTCCTTCAAAACTGTTGGAAAAATATTCCAGGTGAAGATGGTTGAGAGAATGCCAAGAGGGTGCAAAGCTGTCATCAAGGCAAAGAGTGGCTATTTGAAGAATCTCAAATACAAAATATATTTAGATTTGTTTAACACTTTTTTGGTTACTACATGATTCCATATGTGTTATTTCATAGTGTCTTCACTATTATCCTACAATATAGAAAATAGAAAAAATAAAGAAAGGTATTCTAAAACTTTTGACCGGTAGTGTATCTCACTGCTGAAAACTGGAATATCTCACTGAATATTACCCTGCCTCTTACCTCGTCATGAGGCTCAATAGCTGATTTGATCCTAGGCCAGTGACTAGGGGTTACACAAACCAACATGTTAAATTGAAACCAACGGTATTAAAAACGTTCTAGGCAGGATGCAACAGAGATAGTGAGGAGAAACACTCTTATGTGACTCGAGACTGTTTTCACTCTTTCGGTCCTGCAGGTCAGGTTCACTCACATGTAGAGCATAAAGATAGAGAGGGTGTCTGAGTGATTAGGCCTATTTAACATAGAGATCCACTGGGCCAATATGTCGCTCAGCTAGCTAAACATAGCTTAGCAGTCAGTGTCCCAAGACTGTTGCCTGTGTAACAGCTTAGCTTCCACCCCTGTCTGCCCTGAGTTGGGCGTGAACCAGGGACCCTCTGCACACATTATCACTCATCACCAAAAGAAGCACAATAATGCCGACCAGGACAACAGTACCTCTCTAGGTCTCATGGCAGGACAACAGTATCTCTCCAGGTCTCAGGGCAGGACAACAGTATCTCTCTAGGTCTCAGGGCAGAACAACAGTATCTCTCTAGGTCTCAGGGCAGAACAACAGTATCTCTCTAGGTCTCAGGGCAGAACAACAGTATCTCTCTAGGTCTCAGGGCAGGACAACAGAACATCTCTAGGTCTCAGGGCAGGACAACAGTATCTCTCTAGGTCTCAGGGCAGGACAACAGTATCTCTCTAGGTCTCAGGGCAGAACAACAGTACCTCTCTAGGTCTCAGGGCAGGACAACAGTATCTCTCTAGGTCTCAGGGCAGGACAACAGTATCTCTCTAGGTCTCAGGGCAGGACAACAGTATCTCTCTAGGTCTCAGGGCAGAACAACAGTACCTCTCTAGGTCTCAGGGCAGGACAACAGTATCTCTCTAGGTCTCAGGGCAGGACAACAGTATCTCTCTAGGTCTCAGGGCAGAACAACAGTACCTCTCTAGGTCTCAGGGCAGGACAACAGTACCTCTCTAGGTCTCAGGGCAGGACAACAGTATCTCTCTAGGTCTCAGGGCAGGACAACAGTATCTCTCTAGGTCTCAGGGCAGAACAACAGTACCTCTCTAGGTCTCAGGGCAGGACAACAGTATCTCTCTAGGTCTCAGGGCAGGACAACAGTATCTCTCTAGGTCTCAGGGCAGGACAACAGTATCTCTATAGGTCTCAGGGCAGGACAACAGTATCTCTCTAGGTCTCAGGGCAGGACAACAGTATCTCTCTAGGTCTCAGGGCAGGACAACAGTATCTCTCTAGGTCTCAGGGCAGGACAACAGTATCTCTCTAGGTCTCAGGGCAGGACAAAAGTATCTCTCTAGGTCTCAGGGCAGGACAACGGTATCTCTCTAGGTCTCAGGGCAGGATAACAGTACCTCTCTAGGTCTCAGGGCAGGATAATAGTACCTATCTAGGTCTCAGGGCAGGACAACAGTATCTCTCCAGGTCTCAGGGCAGGACAACAGTATCTCTATAGGTCTCAGGGCAGGACAACAGTATCTCTCTAGGTCTCAGGGCAGGATAACAGTACCTCTCTAGGTCTCAGGGCAGGACAACAGTATCTCTCTAGGTCTCAGGGCAGGATAACAGTATCTCTCTAGGTCTCAGGGCAGGATAACAGTATCTCTCTAGGTCTCAGGGCAGGACAACAGTATCTCTCTAGGTCTCAGGGCAGGATAACAGTATCTCTCTAGGTCTCAGGGCAGGACAACAGTATCTCTCTAGGTCTCAGGGCAGGATAACAGTACCTCTCTAGGTCTCAGGGCAGGACAACAGTATCTCTCTAGGTCTCAGGGCAGGACAACAGTACCTCTCCAGGTCTCAGGGCAGGACAACAGTATCTCTCTAGGTCTCAGGGCAGGACAACAGTATCTCTCTAGGTCTCAGGGCAGGACAACAGTATCTCTCTAGGTCTCAGGGCAGGACAACAGTATCTCTCTAGGTCTCAGGGCAGGACAACAGTATCTCTCTAGGTCTCAGGGCAGGATAACAGTACCTCTCTAGGTCTCAGGGCAGGACAACAGTATCTCTCTAGGTCTCAGGGCAGGACAACAGTATCTCTCTAGGTCTCAGGGCAGGACAACAGTATCTCTCTAGGTCTCAGGGCAGGACAACAGTATCTCTCTAGGTCTCAGGGCAGGACAACAGTATCTCTCTAGGTCTCAGGGCAGGACAACAGTATCTCTCTAGGTCTCAGGGCAGGACAACAGTATCTCTCTAGGTCTCAGGGCAGGATAACAGTACCTCTCTAGGTCTCAGGGCAGGACAACAGTATCTCTCTAGGTCTCAGGGCAGGACAACAGTATCTCTCTAGGTCTCAGGGCAGGACAACAGTATCTCTCTAGGTCTCAGGGCAGGACAACAGTATCTCTCTAGGTCTCAGGGCAGGACAACAGTATCTCTCTAGGTCTCAGGGCAGGACAACAGTATCTCTCTAGGTCTCAGGGCAGGTGACGTCACTTGCACTATGCCCGCTACTAGCTCACTGCTAATTAGCTAGCCATTCCACATGGACTACATCTGATCATCTAAAAGGATATTTTCTCTCTCCTCTCCGGGTCTGAGACTGAAGCCATCAGCGTCCACATCTGGAGCGGCCTGTAACAGGAAGTAAATATGTAAGTGGTAAAATGACTGTTTGTGACATCGTGTAACAACAAATACATTCACTTCTCTCATGCTTGTGGGTAAAAAAATGCACACATAACAACTGCAGTCCTGTGTTTTTATAGCTGGAGAGGTTTGAAGATGCTTGTTTGTTAAGACACACAAACTTAATGTACGATTCTGAAAAGAGACATCACATTTTGATTCCAAATTCAATGTTACACGAGGATGATTGATTGCCATAATCAGGAAAGTTGTAGGGAGCAGAAGTGGAAGTGACGTCTGGTTGTGGGTAGTAAAGTTTAAAATGTGGTTTGTGGTTAGAATGTAGAATGTGGTTTGTGGTTAGAATGTAGAATGTGGTTTGTGGTTAGAATGTAGAATGTGGTTTGGGGTTAGAATGTGGTTTGTGGTTAGAATGTGGTTTGTGGTTAGAATGTAGAATGTGGTTTGGGGTTAGAATGTAGAATGTGGTTTGTGGTTAGAATGTAGAATGTGGTTTGTGGTTAGAATGTAGAATGTGGTTTGTGGTTAGAATGTAGAATGTGGTTTGGGGTTAGAATGTAGAATGTGGTTTGGGGTTAGAATGTAGAATGTGGATTGGGGTTAGAATGTAGAATGTGGTTTGGGGTTAGAATGTAGAATGTGGTTTGGGGTTAGAATGTAGAATGTGGTTTGGGGTTAGAATGTAGAATGTGGTTTGGGGTTAGAATGTAGAATGTGGTTTGGGGTTAGAATGTAGAATGTGGTTTGGGGTTAGAATGTAGAATGTGGATTGGGGTTAGAATGTAGAATGTGGTTTGGGGTTAGAATGTAGAATGTGGTTTGGGGTTGGAATGTAGAATGTGGTTTGTTTCCCCATTGTGGTTGAAACATCTTCATAAGCAAAGTATTGCATCAGCGGATCTGAAATTGTAATATATTTTCGTAATTTTTATTAGTCACGTCATTAGTTACGCCATTACTTATTAGTCACTAGTCATTAGTTAGTCGTCACTAGTCATTAGTTAGTCGTCACTGGTCACTAGTCATTAGTCACTATTCATTAATTATTGGTCAATAGACATTAGTCACTATTCATTAGTTATTAGTCACGAGATATTAGTCACTATTCATTAGTTATTAGTCACTAAACATTAGTCACTATTCATTAGATATTAGTCACTATTCATTAGTTATTAGTCACTAAACATTAGTCACTATTCATGAGTTATTAGTCACTATTCATTAGTTATTAGTCACTATTCATTAGTTATTAGTCACTATTCATTAGTTATTAGTCACTATTAATGCATTATTAGTCACTATTCATTAGTTATTAGTCACTATTAATTAGTTATTATTCACTAAACATTAGTCACTATTCATGAGTTATTAGTCACTATTCATGAGTTATTAGTCACTATTCATTAGTTATTAGTCACTATTCATTAGTTATTAGTCACTAAACATTAGTCACTATTCATTAGTTATTAGTCACTATTAATGCGTTATTAGTCACTATTCATTAGGTATTAGTCACTATTCATTAGTCATTAGTCACTATTCATTAGATATTAGTCACTAGACATTAGTCACTATTCATTAGTCATTAGTCACTATTCATTAGATATTAGTCACTAGACATTAGTCACTATTCATTAGTTATTAGTCACGAGATATTAGTCACTATTCATTAGATATTAGTCACTATTCATTAGATATTAGTCACTATTCATTAGATATTAGTCACTATTCATTAGTTATTAGTCACTATTCATTAGATATTAGTCACTATTCATGAGTTATTAGTCACTAAACATTAGTCACTAGTTACGTCATGACCTTGAGTTTTGACCACCAGGACGGCACTTCCTCTTTTATCCCTATAGCTGTTTATTCCCTAACCCATTGTATTACTACTGATTACTGACACTATAGACGGATCACTTACTGCACTGTGCTGTACATATCTACTTACATATCGGTCCAAATCAATCTCCCCATAATAGCCATTTGGAGCCCCGTTGGTGTTTTTCTGTGATAATGGAACGTGTCAGTGAGAAACTCTCATACCATCAAGCATTTTATACAGTTGAAGTAGGAAGTTTACATACACTTAGGTTGGAGTCATTAAAACTAGTTTTTCAACCACTCTACAAATTTCTTGTAAACAAACTACAGTTTTGGCAAGTCGGTTAGGACATCTACTTTGTGCATGACACAAGACATTTTGCCAACAATTGTTTACAGACAGAGTGAATTATAAGTGAAATAATCTATCACAATTCCAGAGGGTCAGAAGTTTACATACACTAAGTTGACTGCGCCTTGAAATAGCTTGGAAAATTCCTGAAAATTATGTAATGGCTTTAGAAGCTTCTGATAGGCTAATTGACATAATTTATCCACAATATCTATATCCACAGTCAAATGAGTCCTATATCGACATAACCTGAAAGGCCGCTCAGCAAGGAAGAAGCCACTACTCCAAAACCACCATAAAAAAGCCAGACTACGGTTTGCAACTGCACATGGGGACAAAGATCATACTTTTTGGAGAAATGTCCTCTGGTCTGATGAATCAAAAACAGAACTGTTTGGCCATAATGACCATCATTATGTTTGGAGGAAAAAGGGGGAGGCTTGCAAGCCGAAGAACACCATCCCAACCGTGAAGCACGGAGGTGGCAGCATCACGTTGTGGGGGTGCTTTTCTGCAGGAGGGACTGGTGCACTTCACAAAATAGATGGCAACATGAGGCAGGAAAATGATGTGGATATATTGAAGCAACATCTCAAGACATCAGTCAGGAAGTTAAAGCTTGGTCGCAAATGGGTCTTCCAAATGGACAATGAGCCCGAGCATACTTCCAAAGTTGTGGCAAAATGGCTTAAGGACCGCAAAGTCAAGGTATTGGAGTGGCCATCACAAAGCCCTGACCTCAATCCCATAGAAAATGTGTGGGCAGAACCGAAAAAGCTTGTGCAAGCAAGGAGGCCTACAAACCTGACTCAGTTACACCGGCTCTGTCAGGGGGAATGGGCCAAAATTCACCCAGCTTATTGTGGGAAGCTTGTGGAAGGCTACCCAAAACATTTGAACCAAGTTAAACAATTTAAAGGCAATGCTACAAAATACTAATTGAGTGTATGTAAACTTCCGACCCACCGGGAATGTGATGAAAGAAATAAAAGCTGAAAAAAAATCATTGTCTCTACTATTATTCTGACATTTCACATTCTTAAAATAAAGTGGTGATCTTAACTGACCTAAGACAGGGAATTTTGACTAGTATTAAATGTCAGGAGTTGTGGAAAAACTGAGTTTAAATGTACTTGGCTGAGGTGTGTAAACTTCCGACTTCAACAGCATATCCACAGCTTGAATCAACAACAAAAACAGCACTATTGACGAATGGGAAACATTCAACTACAGTGAAGTAAACAAACAAAGAAGAGTGAGGATAAGAGCATCAATGACATCACATGGATTATTTACCCCATCATCTACCTTTCTCCTACTTACTCCATCTTTGTCAGGGGAGCCCCTGTACAGAGAGACGAGAGAGGAAAGAGAAAAGAGAGGGGGAGAGAGAGAGAAGAGAGGAGAGAGTATGAGAGGGGAGAGAGAGAAGAGAGGGGGAGAGAGAGAAGAGGGGAGAGAGTATGAGAGGGGGAGAGAGTATGAAAGGGGAGAGAGAGAAGAGGGAGAGAGAGAAGAGAGGGGGAGAGAGACGAGGGGAGAGAGTATGAGAGGGGAGAGAGAGAAGAGGGAGAGAGAGAGAAGAGGGGGAGAGAGACGAGGGGAGAGAGTATGAGAGGGGGAGAGAGAGAAGAGAGGGGGAGAGAGAGAAGAGAGGGGAGAGAGAGAAGAGGGGAGAGAGTATGAGAGGGGGGAGAGAGAGAAGAGGGGAGAGAGTATGAAAGGGAGAGAGAGAAGAGGGGAGAGAGAGAAGAGAGGGGGAGAGAGACGAGGGGAGAGAGTATGAGAGGGGAGAGAGTATGAAAGGGGAGAGAGTATGAAAGGGGAGAGAGAGACGAGGGGAGAGAGTATGAGAGGGGAGAGAGAGAAGAGAGGGGAGAGAGAGAGACGAGAGAGGAAAGATCACAATCACCAGACTACTTAGAAAATATGGGCGATAAGATCAAAAATATGTTTTGAATGACAGCTCAAATAGTTATCGAATAAAAATAAATTAACTAATTTAGATGTCCTCTCTATTGATGTTCTACATAGAGCAACATACCAACTGCAGGTCTACGGACTTATAACCAAAGTGTCAACAAAGTAAATCCTGCTGTAGCTGCTGAATTCTGCAATGTTAAACTGTCTGCTGGAGATCACTCACGTTAAACTGTCTGCTGGAGATCACTCACGTTAAACTGTCTGCTGGAGATCACTCACGTTAAACTGTCTGCTGGAGATCACTCACGGTAAACTGTCTGCTGGAGATCACTTACGTTAAACTGTCTACTGGAGATCACTCACGTTAAACTGTCTGCTGGAGATCACTCATGGTAAACTGTCTACAGGAGATCACTCACGTTAAACTGTCTACAGGAGATCACTCACGTTAAACTGTCTACAGGAGATCACTCACGTGGAGTCTGTGTCCTTCTCTTTCTTTCGTAACCCAAAGGCCTTCCTGGTGCGTTTCTTCAGTCCTAAAAGAGAAGGAATGAAGGGTAGCAGGAGAGAAAGTGAGTTGGAGAGAGTAGGCTAATTAAGTACTGTAAAACATTAGTTCAATTTCAGTTGATATAACTCATGTTTTACAGTGAAGGGGGTGGGGAGTAAATTTGAGGCAGAATTATGCATTTTAGGGGACCAAAAGAATTGGGACAAATTCACTTATACACTGAGTATTACCAAACATTAAGAACACCTTCCTAATATTGAGTTGCATAAATGTATTGTGTCATTTTGGAGTCACTTTTATTGTTAATGACAATAGAATATGATTTTAAACACTTCTACATTAATGTGGATGCTACCATGATTACGGATTATCCTGAATGAACCGTGAATAATAATGATTGAGAAAGTTACAGACACAAATATCATACCCCCAGACATTCTAACATAATACATTATTTACCATTAGCAATCAGACACAAGCTTGATATAGTCATTGTGTGCTATAAATATGGGACCAAATACCTCACTTTTTACTATTTTAAGTGAATTTGTTCCAATACTTTTGGTCCCCTAAAATTGGGGGGGACTATGTAGAAAAATTCTGTAATTTCTAAGCAGTTGATGAAAATACCCTCAAATTAAAGCTGACAGTCTGCACTTTAACATCATAGTCATAGTTTCATTTCAAATCCAAAGTGCTGGAGTACAGAGCCAAAACAACAATATAATGTGTCACTGATCCAATACTTTTGGAGCTAATTCTATAAGTGAATTTGTCCAAATACTTATGACTTCTTTAAATGTGGGGACAAGATACATAAAGTGCTTTCATTTGTAAACAGTAAAACAGATATGTATGAAAATACCCTCAAATGAAAGGTGATATTCTGGATTGTCGCCTCATATGAAACATTTGATTTCAAATCCAAAATGGTGGAGTATAGAGCCGTTATTTACAATTTTAGCATCACTGTCCAAATACATTCGGAAGGGAGTGTTGTACAACCAACCATGTCAGACGTAATCATTACAAAGTTGCAGAAAATGAATTACTAAGGAGGAAGGTTAAATTGCAGTCAATACAGGATTGTATTTTTTATTTCACATTTATTTAACCAGGTAGGCCTTGACCTGGCCAAGATAAAGCAAAGCAGTGAGACACAAACAACAACACAGATTGGCATATGGAATAAACAAAAGTACAATTAATAACACAATAGAAAAGTCTATATACAGTGTGTTCAAATGAGGTAAGATTAGGGAGGTAAGCCAATAAATAGGCCGTAGTGGCAAAGTAATTACAATTTAGCAATTAAACACTGGAATGGTAGATGTGCAGAAAATTAATGTGCAAGTAGAGATACTGGGGTGCAAAGGAGCAAAAAAATAACAATAATATGGGGATGAGATAGTTGAATGTGCTATTTACAGATGGGATATGTACAAGTGCAGTGATCTGTGAGCTGCTCTGGCAGCTGATGTTTAAAGTTAGTGAGGGAGATATGAGTCTCCAGCTTCAGTGATTTTTGCAATTCGATCCAGTCATTGGCAGCAGAGAACTGGAAGGAAAGGCGGGAATTGGCTTTGGGGGTGACCAGTGAAATATACCTGCTGGAGCGCGTACTACGTGTAGGTGTTGCTATGGTGACCAGTGAGCTGAGATAAGGCGGGGCTTTATCTAGCAAACTTATAGATGACCTGGAGCCAGTGTGTTTGGTGACGAACGAATATGAAGCGAGGGCCAGCCAACGAGAGCATACAGGTTGCAGTGGTGGGTAGTATATGGGGCTTTGTTGACAAAACAGTAGAATGTTGGAGGCTATTTTGTAAATGACATCGCCGAAGTCGAGGATCGATAGGATGGTCAGATTTACGAGGGTATGTTTGGCAGCATGAGTGAAGGATGCTTTGTTGCGAAATAGGAAGCGGATTCTAGGAAGCCGAAATAGGAAGCCAATTTTAATTTTGGATTGGAGATGCTTAATAATGTGATTCTGGAAGGAGAGTTTACAGTCTAACCAGACACCTTGTTATTTGTAATTGTCCATATATTCTAAGTCAGAACCGTCCAGAGTAGTGATGTTAGACAGCCGGACAGGTACAGGCAGCGATCGGTTGAAGAGCATGCATTTAGTTTTAATTGTATTTAAGAGCAGTTGGAGGCCATGGAAGGAGAGTTGTATGGCATTGAAGCTTGTCTGGTTAGTTAACACAGTGTCCAAAAAAGGGCCAGAAGTATACAGAATGGTGTTGTCTGCGTAGAGGTGGATCAGAGAAGCACCAGCAGCAAGACCAACATCATTGATGTATATAGAGAAAAGAGTCTGCCCAGGAATTGAACCCTGTGGCACCCCGATAGAGACTGTCAGAGGTCCAGACAACAGGCCCTCTGACTTGACACACTGAACTCTATCTGAGAAGTAGTTGGTGAACCAGGCGATGTAGTTATTTGAGAAGCCAAGGCTGTTGAGTCTGCCAATAAGAATACGGTGATTGACAGAGTCGAAAGCCTTGGCCAGGTCGATGAAGATGGCTGCACAGTATTGTCTTTTATCGATAGCGGTTATGATATTGTTTAGAACGTTGAGAGTGGCTGAGGTGCACCCATGACCAGATCGGAAACTATTTTGCATAGCGGAGAAGGTACGGTGGGATTCGAAATGGTCGGTGATCTGTTTGTTAACTTGTCTTTCGAAGAACTTAGAAAGGCAGGGTATGATAGATATAGGTCTGTAGCAGTTTGGGTCTAGAGTGTCTCCCCCCTTTGAAGAGGGGGATGACCGTGGCAGCTTTCCAATCTTTGGGGATCTCAGACGATACGAGAGGTTGAACAGGCTAGTAATAGGGGTTGCAACCATTTTGGCGGACAATTTTAGAAAGAGAGGGTCCAGATTGTCTAGCCCGGCTGATTGGTTGGAGTCCAGATTTTGCAGCTCTTTCAGATTATCAGCTGTCTGGATGTGGGTGAAGGGAAAAATGGGGGAGACTTGGGCAAGTTGCTGTTTGGGGAGCAGAGCTGTTGGCCGGGGTAGGGGTAGCCAGGTGGAAAGCATGGCCAGTCGTAGAAAAATGCTTATTGAAATTCTCAATTATGGTGGATTTATCGGTGGTGACAGTGTTTCCTAGCCTCAGAGCAGTGGGCAGCTGGGAGGTGGTGCTCTTATTCTCCATGGACTTTACAGTGTCCCAGAACTTTATGAAGGTTGTGTTACATGATGCAAATGTCTGTTTGAAAAAGCTAGCCTTTGCTTTCCTAACTGCCTGTGTATATTGGTTACTAACCTCCCTGAAAAGTTGCATATCGCGGGGGCTATTCAATGCTAATGCAGTACACCACAGGATGTTTTTGTGCTGGTCAAGGGCAGTCAGGTCTGGAGAGAACCAAAGGCTATATCTGTTCCTGGTTCTACATTTTTTGAATGGGGCTTATTTAAGATTTAAGATGGTGAGGAAAGCACTTTTAAAGAATAACCAGGCATCCTCTACTGACGGAATGAGGTCAATGTCCTTCCAGGTCGATTAGAAAGGCCTGCTCGCTAAAGTGTTTTAGGGAGGGTTTGACAGTGATGAGTGGAGGTTGTTTGACCACAGACCCATTACGGACGCAGGTAATGAGGCAGTGATCGCTGAGATCCTGGTTGAAGACAGCAGAGGTGTATTTAGAGGGCAGGTTGGTCAGGATGATGTATATGAGAGTGCGGGACACAGGAACACAATCACCACATTTGTACAACCAAAGACAAAATGGAAAAGCCAGTAGTGATCAATGGAAACACCCCATAGAGCCAGTGCTGTGGGGGAATCTAGCTGTTCTGTGCCAAAACTGAGGCCAAGCCCCCTCCAGGGTTGGCAGTTGGCATCATACAGTGTTGTAATCAAAGTGACTGGAAAAACCAACACCCTGAAACAGTTTAATGTGTGGACACAGCCACAGCCCAGAGCTCAGGGGATATGTCCATCAGAGGGCACCCATGTTGGGTACAGTCCTGTTTGAGGTGACTTTGGAGCAGAGGTAGACAAACCTAGTACTGGGGACCCATAGGCTGGGCTGGGGACCTATAGGGTGGGCTGGAGACCTATGGGGTGGGCTGGGGACCCATAGGGTGGGCTGGGGACCCATAGGGTGGGCTGGGGACCCATAGGGTGGGCTGGAGACCCATAGGGTGGGCTGGGGACCCATAGGGTGGGCTGGAGACCCATAGGGTGGGCTGGGGACCCATAGGGTGGGCTGGGGACCCATAGGGTGGGCTGGAGACCCATAGGGTGGGCTGGGGACCCATTGGGCGTGTGTGGGTGTGCAGTCTGTTATTCCACCTTTCACTGTGGTCACTCTTCAGGATATTTTTCTCTTGCCTCCAGTGGCCATGCTCTACCCTCTTGATTACAGTGGAAGTGAGATTATTTATGGCATGCATGCCCAATGCAGACATGTGATGGGATTAGTATTGGCCTCGTGGGCATGTTCAATGCACTTGTACATGTGGCCTGTCATTTCTATACTGAAACAGGATTAGCAAATCCTGCCACATTGTTTACATTTGGTTGAGATGTTTTCTCCATTTGAAATGACACTATTAGAAATAGGAAAATCACTAATACGTCTGGGATAACTTGTGTGTGTGGGAATCATTTGCTAATAACTTGAAAGAAAACAAAAAGCTGATACTGGATCAGTGTGTGGGTTTTTACCTTTTCGTTAGACAATTAATGACACTAACCATGTTGAAGGATACCAGATTTCCTTCTCCAGATACACTACAGTACTTTATACATGTCATCATGAAATGTATTAGTACAAGCCCTACCGTAGTAGACTAAACTCCACTTTCATCATAACCTTCCTTCACCATGGAGTGGAGTTTGGTTCGATTAGCCCTACCCCTTGTAATGAAGGTAGGCCTTATTAAGGATGACAAGCCCAGGAGACAGATAGCATTAGCAAATATCACTATCATGAGGCTGTGCAGAAAGGAGTTGATGGTTATTTTGATTTCATTTCTAAAATACATGTTGCTTGAAAGTTTTGAATTGGCCCCGTGTGGCTCAGTTGGTAGAGCGTGGTACGTGCAACGCCAGGGTTGTGGGTTGGATTCCTGACCAGTATGAAAGGTAAAAAAGCACTCTACTGTAAATCGCTCTGAATTAGAGCATCTGCTAAATGACAAAAATGTCAATGTATCATCCTGGTGTAATTAATATGCATTTCAACATGATCACCACAAGGTGTCAAAGCTATCATTTGTATTATAGTCTAGCTTTACTAGATATAAACAAACCACTAGCTAGATCTTGTACTGTGAGGTTCATAATGCATTCCTAGCACAAGCTGGAGGTTCATTAAAACGACAGTATGTTTCTTCATTGAAACTAAGTGGGCAATACACCTGGGTAAAATATAATTGCCTTTTGGAGGAAACAGTAGAAGAGCTAGGAGAGACAGATTGGTGAGGTGGGAGAAAGGTTAATAGCAGGGTAATTACTGCTGCTAGCTAACTTTTCATGTAAACAATGTGACCGTCAAACACTGGATTCGTATGGCAGTTCATTTAGTTTAGTTATATGGTTGGTTGTTGTGATAAAAATGTATCTATCTAGCTGGTGAACAAGGTAAGCTGATCCTTCTCTACCTTCACATCACGCTAGCTCTGTGGTTATTTGATGTGCTAGCCACATGTAGCTAACACAACCAGAGCCACACAACCAGAGCCACACTAACTAGCTATCTATCTGCTAGCCAACTAACTAGCTATCTGCTAGCCAACTAACTAGCTATCTGCTAACCAACTAACTAGCTATCTATCTGCTAGCCAACTAACTAACTAGCTATCTGCTAGCCAACTAACTATCTATCTGCTAGCCAACTAACTAGCTATCTATCTGCTAGCCAACTAACTATCTATCTGCTAGCCAACTAACTAGCTATCTATCTGCTAGCCAACTAACTATCTATCTGCTAGCCAACTAACTATCTATCTGCTAGCCAACTAACTAGCTATCTATCTGCTAGCCAACTAACTAGCTATCTATCTGCTAGCCAACTAACTAGCTATCTATCTGCTAGCCAACTAACTAGCTATCTATCTGCTAGCCAACTAACTAGCTATCTGCTAGCCAACTAACTATCTATCTGCTAGCCAACTAACTAGCTATCTATCTGCTAGCCAACTAACTAGCTATGCAGTAATTATGGTGCGCTGCAGCCCCGGATGTTTACCGGGGAACCTCTTGGGGTGAATTTGATCTCAATAGCCTCCCATGGCTTCCTCTCTTTGTCTCTTTTCCTAGTATCTCACAGCCATGAGCCCTCCCTCTGTCTACTAGGGGTAGTATCTCACAGCCATGAGCCCTCCCTCTGTCTACTAGGGGTAGTATCTCACAGCCATGAGCCCTCCCTCTGTCTATTAGGGGTAGTATCTCACATCCATGAGCCCTCCCTCTGTCTATTAGGGGTAGTATCTCACAGCCATGAGCCCTCCCTCTGTCTACTAGGGGTAGTATCTCACAGCCATGAGACCTCCCTCTGTCTACTAGGGGTAGTATCTCACAGCCATGAGCCCTCCCTCTGTCTACTAGGGGTAGTATCTCACAGCCATGAGCCCTCTCTCTGTCTACTAGGGGTAGTATCTCACAGCCATGAGCCCCTCCTCTGTCTACTAGGGGTAGTATCTCACAGCCATGAGCCCCTCCCTCTGTCTACTAGGGGTAGTATCTCACAGCCATGAGCCCTCCCTCTGTCTACTAGGGGTAGTATCTCACAGCCATGAGCCCTCCTCTGTCTACTAGGGGTAGTATCTCACAGCCATGAGCCCTCCCTCTGTCTACTAGGGTAGTATCTCACAGCCATGAGCCCTCCCTCTGTCTGTTAGGGGTAGTATCTCACAGCCATGAGCCCTCCCTCTGTCTACTAGGGGTAGTATCTCACAGCCATGAGCCCCTCCCTCTGTCTACTAGGGGTAGTATCTCACAGCCATGAGCCCTCCCTCTGTCTACTAGTGGTAGTATCTCACAGCCATGAGCCCTCCCTCTGTCTATTAGGGGTAGTATCTCACAGCCATGAGCCCTCCCTCTGTCTACTAGGGGTAGTATCTCACAGCCATGAGCCCTCCCTCTGTCTACTAGGGGTAGTATCTCACAGCCATGAGCCCTCCCTCTGTCTATTAGGGGTAGTATCTCACAGCCATGAGCCCTCCCTCTGTCTACTAGGGGTAGTATCTCACAGCCATGAGCCCTCCCTCTGTCTACTAGGGGTAGTATATCACAGCTATGAGCCCACCCTCTGTCTACTAGGGGTAGTATCTCACAGCCATGAGCCCTTCCTCTGTCTACTAGGGGTAGTATCTCACAGCCATGAGCCCTCCCTCTGTCTACTAGGGGTAGTATCTCACAGCCATGAGCCCTCCCTCTGTCTACTAGGGGTAGTATCTCACAGACATGAGCCCCTCCCTCTGTCTACTAGGGGTAGTATCTCACAGCCATGAGCCCTCCCTCTGTCTACTAGGGGTAGTATCTCACAGCCATGAGCCCTCCTTCTGTCTACTAGGGGTAGTATCTCACAGCCATGAGCCCTCCCTCTGTCTACTAGGGGTAGTATCTCACAGCCATGAGCCCTCCCTCTGTCTACTAGGGGTAGTATCTCACAGCCATGAGCCCTCCCTCTGTCTACTAGGGGTAGTATCTCACAGCCATGAGCCCTCCTCTGTCTACTAGGGGTAGTATCTCACAGCCATGAGCCCCTCCTCTGTCTACTAGGGGTAGTATCTCACAGCCATGAGCCCTCCCTCTGTCTACTAGGGGTAGTATCTCACAGCCATGAGCCCCTCCTCTGTCTACTAGGGGTAGTATCTCACAGCCATGAGCCCCTCCTCTGTCTACTAGGGGTAGTATCTCACAGCCATGAGCCCCTCCCTCTGTCTACTAGGGGTAGTATCTCACAGCCATGAGACCTCCCTCTGTCTACTAGGGGTAGTATCTCACAGCCATGAGCCCTCTCTCTGTCTACTAGGGTAGTATCTCACAGCCATGAGCCCTCCTCTGTCTACTAGGGTAGTATCTCACAGCCATGAGCCCTCCCTCTGTCTACTACTAGGGGTAGTATCTCACAGCCATGAGCCCTCCCTCTGTCTACTAGGGTAGTATCTCACAGCCATGAGCCCTCCTCTGTCTATTAGGGGTAGTATCTCACAGCCATGAGCCCTCCTCTGTCTACTAGGGGTAGTATCTCACAGCCATGAGCCCTCCTCTGTCTACTAGGGGTAGTATCTCACAGCCATGAGCCCTCCTCTGTCTACTAGGGTAGTATCTCACAGCTATGAGCCCTCCCTCTGTCTACTAGGGGTAGTATCTCACAGCCATGAGCCCTTCCTCTGTCTACTAGGGTAGTATCTCACAGCCATGAGCCCTCCTCTGTCTACTAGGGGTAGTATCTCACAGCCATGAGCCTCCCTCTGTCTACTAGGGGTAGTATCTCACAGACATGAGCCCCTCCTCTGTCTACTAGGGGTAGTATCTCACAGCCATGAGCCCTCCCTCTGTCTACTAGGGGTAGTATCTCACAGCCATGAGCCCTCCTTCTGTCTACTAGGGTAGTATCTCACAGCCATGAGCCCTCCCTCTGTCTACTAGGGTAGTATCTCACAGCCATGAGCCCCCCTCTGTCTACTAGGGTAGTATCTCACAGCCATGAGCCCTCCTCTGTCTACTAGGGGTAGTATCTCACAGCCATGAGCCCCTCCTCTGTCTACTAGGGGTAGTATCTCACAGCCATGAGCCCCTCCTCTGTCTACTAGGGGTAGTATCTCACAGCCATGAGCCCTCCTCTGTCTACTAGGGGTAGTATCTCACAGCCATGAGCCCCTCCTCTGTCTACTAGGGGTAGTATCTCACAGCCATGAGCCCCTCCTCTGTCTACTAGGGGTAGTATCTCACAGCCATGAGCCCCTCCCTCTGTCTACTAGGGGTAGTATCTCACAGCCATGAGACCTCCCTCTGTCTACTAGGGGTAGTATCTCACAGCCATGAGCCCTCTCTCTGTCTACTAGGGGTAGTATCTCACAGCCATGAGCCCTCCCTCTGTCTACTAGGGGTAGTATCTCACAGCCATGAGCCCTCCCTCTGTCTACTAGGGGTAGTATCTCACAGCCATGAGCCCTCCCTCTGTCTACTAGGGGTAGTATCTCACAGCCATGAGCCCTCCCTCTGTCTACTAGGGGTAGTATCTCACAGCCATGAGCCCCTCCTCTGTCTACTAGGGGTAGTATCTCACAGCCATGAGCCCTCCCTCTGTCTACTAGGGGTAGTATCTCACAGCCATGAGCCCCTCCTCTGTCTACTAGGGGTAGTATCTCACAGCCATGAGCCCTCCCTCTGTCTACTAGGGGTAGTATCTCACAGCCATGAGCCCTTCCTCTGTCTATTAGGGGTAGTATCTCACAGCCATGAGCCCTCCCTCTGTCTATTAGGGGTAGTATCTCACAGCCATGAGCCCTCCCTCTGTCTACTAGGGGTAGTATCTCACAGCCATGAGCCCTCCCTCTGTCTACTAGGGGTAGTATCTCACAGCCATGAGCCCCTCCCTCTGTCTACTAGGGGTAGTATCTCACAGCCATGAGCCCTCCCTCTGTCTACTAGGGGTAGTATCTCACAGCCATGAGCCCTCCCTCTGTCTACTAGGGGTAGTATCTCACAGCCATGAGCCCCTCCCTCTGTCTACTAGGGGTAGTATCTCACAGCCATGAGCCCTCCTCTGTCTACTAGGGGTAGTATCTCACAGCCATGAGCCCTCCCTCTGTCTACTAGGGGTAGTATCTCACAGCCATGAGCCCTCCCTCTGTCTACTAGGGGTAGTATCTCACAGCCATGAGCCCTCCCTCTGTCTACTAGGGGTAGTATCTCACAGCCATGAGCCCTCCTCTGTCTACTAGGGGTAGTATCTCACAGCCATGAGCCCTTCCTCTGTCTACTAGGGTAGTATCTCACAGCCATGAGCCCTCCCTCTGTCTACTAGGGGTAGTATCTCACAGCCATGAGCCCCCCCTCTGTCTACTAGGGGTAGTATCTCACAGCCATGAGCCCCTCCTCTGTCTACTAGGGGTAGTATCTCACAGCCATGAGCCCTCCTCTGTCTACTAGGGGTAGTATCTCACAGCCATGAGCCCTCCCTCTGTCTACTAGGGGTAGTATCTCACAGCCATGAGCCCTCCCTCTGTCTACTAGGGGTAGTATCTCACAGCCATGAGCCCTCCTCTGTCTACTAGGGGTAGTATCTCACAGCCATGAGCCCTCCTCTGTCTACTAGGGGTAGTATCTCACAGCCATGAGCCCTTCCTCTGTCTACTAGGGGTAGTATCTCACAGCCATGAGCCCTCCCTCTGTCTACTAGGGGTAGTATCTCACAGCCATGAGCCCTCCCTCTGTCTATTAGGGGTAGTATCTCACAGCCATGAGCCCTCCTCTGTCTATTAGGGGTAGTATCTCACAGCCATGAGCCCTCCTCTGTCTATTAGGGGTAGTATCTCACAGCCATGAGCCCTCCCTCTGTCTACTAGGGGTAGTATCTCACAGCCATGAGCCCTCCCTCTGTCTACTAGGGGTAGTATCTCACAGCCATGAGCCCTCCTCTGTCTACTAGGGGTAGTATCTCACAGCCATGAGCCCTCCCTCTGTCTACTAGGGGTAGTATCTCACAGCCATGAGCCCTCCTCTGTCTACTAGGGGTAGTATCTCACAGCCATGAGCCCCTCCTCTGTCTACTAGGGTAGTATCTCACAGCCATGAGCCCCTCCTCTGTCTACTAGGGGTAGTATCTCACAGCCATGAGCCCTCCCTCTGTCTACTAGGGGTAGTATCTCACAGCCATGAGCCCTCCTCTGTCTACTAGGGGTAGTATCTCACAGCCATGAGCCCTCCTCTGTCTACTAGGGGTAGTATCTCACAGCCATGAGCCCTCCCTCTGTCTACTAGGGGTAGTATCTCACAGCCATGAGACCTCCCTCTGTCTACTAGGGGTAGTATCTCACAGCCATGAGCCCTCCTCTGTCTACTAGGGGTAGTATCTCACAGCCATGAGCCCTCCCTCTGTCTACTAGGGGTAGTATCTCACAGCCATGAGCCCTCCCTCTGTCTACTAGGGGTAGTATCTCACAGCCATGAGCCCTCCTCTGTCTACTAGGGTAGTATCTCACAGCCATGAGCCCTCCCTCTGTCTACTAGGGGTAGTATCTCACAGCCATGAGCCCTCCTCTGTCTACTAGGGGTAGTATCTCACAGCCATGAGCCCTCCCTCTGTCTACTAGGGGTAGTATCTCACAGCCATGAGCCCTCCCTCTGTCTACTAGGGGTAGTATCTCACAGCCATGAGCCCTCTCCTCTGTCTATTAGGGTAGTATCTCACAGCCATGAGCCCCTCCTCTGTCTACTAGGGTAGTATCTCACAGCCATGAGCCCTCCCTCTGTCTACTAGGGGTAGTATCTCACAGCCATGAGCCCTCCCTCTGTCTACTAGGGGTAGTATCTCACAGCCATGAGCCCCTCCTCTGTCTACTAGGGGTAGTATCTCACAGCCATGAGCCCTCCCTCTGTCTACTAGGGGTAGTATCTCACAGCCATGAGCCCTCCTCTGTCTACTAGGGTAGTATCTCACAGCCATGAGCCCTCCCTCTGTCTACTAGGGGTAGTATCTCACAGCCATGAGCCCTCCTCTGTCTACTAGGGGTAGTATCTCACAGCCATGAGCCCTCCCTCTGTCTACTAGGGGTAGTATCTCACAGCCATGAGCCCTCCTCTGTCTACTAGGGGTAGTATCTCACAGCCATGAGCCCTCCCTCTGTCTACTAGGGGTAGTATCTCACAGCCATGAGCCCTTCCTCTGTCTACTAGGGGTAGTATCTCACAGCCATGAGCCCTTCCTCTGTCTACTAGGGGTAGTATCTCACAGCCATGAGCCCTCCCTCTGTCTACTAGGGGTAGTATCTCACAGCCATGAGCCCTCCCTCTGTCTACTAGGGGTAGTATCTCACAGCCATGAGCCCCTCCTCTGTCTACTAGGGGTAGTATCTCACAGCCATGAGCCCCTCCTCTGTCTACTAGGGGTAGTATCTCACAGCCATGAGCCCTCCCTCTGTCTACTAGGGGTAGTATCTCACAGCCATGAGCCCTTCCTCTGTCTACTAGGGGTAGTATCTCACAGCCATGAGCCCTCCCTCTGTCTACTAGGGGTAGTATCTCACAGCCATGAGCCCTCCCTCTGTCTACTAGGGGTAGTATCTCACAGCCATGAGCCCCTCCCTCTGTCTACTAGGGGTAGTATCTCACAGCCATGAGCCCCTCCCTCTGTCTACTAGGGGTAGTATCTCACAGCCATGAGGCCCTCCCTCTGTCTACTAGGGGTAGTATCTCACAGCCATGAGGCCTCCCTCTGTCTACTAGGGGTAGTATCTCACAGCCATGAGCCCTCCCTCTGTCTACTAGGGGTAGTATCTCACAGCCATGAGCCCCTCCCTCTGTCTACTAGGGGTAGTATCTCACAGCCATGAGCCCCTCCCTCTGTCTACTAGGGGTAGTATCTCACAGCCATGAGCCCTCCCTCTGTCTACTAGGGGTAGTATCTCACAGCCATGAGCCCCTCCCTCGGTCTACTAGGGGTAGTATCTCACAGCCATGAGGCCCTCCTCTGTCTACTAGGGGTAGTATCTCACAGCCATGAGCCCTTCCTCTGTCTACTAGGGGTAGTATCTCACAGCCATGAGCCCCTCCCTCTGTCTACTAGGGGTAGTATCTCACAGCCATGAGCCCTCCCTCTGTCTACTAGGGGTAGTATCTCACAGCCATGAGCCCCTCCCTCTGTCTACTAGGGGTAGTATCTCACAGCCATGAGCCCTCCTCTGTCTACTAGGGTAGTATCTCACAGCCATGAGGCCTTCCTCTGTCTACTAGGGGTAGTATCTCACAGCCATGAGCCTCCTCTGTCTACTAGGGTAGTATCTCACAGCCATGAGCCCTCCTCTGTCTACTAGGGGTAGTATCTCACAGCCATGAGCCCTCCTCTGTCTACTAGGGGTAGTATCTCACAGCCATGAGCCCCTCCCTCTGTCTACTAGGGGTAGTATCTCACAGCCATGAGCCCCTCCCTCTGTCTACTAGGGGTAGTATCTCACAGCCATGAGCCCCTCCCTCTGTCTACTAGGGGTAGTATCTCACAGCCATGAGCCCCTCCCTCTGTCTACTAGGGGTAGTATCTCACAGCCATGAGCCCTCCTCTGTCTACTAGGGGTAGTATCTCACAGCCATGAGCCCTCCCTCTGTCTACTAGGGGTAGTATCTCACAGCCATGAGCCCTCCCTCTGTCTACTAGGGGTAGTATCTCACAGCCATGAGCCCTCCTCTGTCTACTAGGGGTAGTATCTCACAGCCATGAGCCCTCCCTCTGTCTACTAGGGGTAGTATCTCACAGCCATGAGCCCTCCTCTGTCTACTAGGGGTAGTATCTCACAGCCATGAGCCCTCCCTCTGTCTACTAGGGGTAGTATCTCACAGCCATGAGCCCTCCTCTGTCTACTAGGGGTAGTATCTCACAGCCATGAGCCCTCTCTCTGTCTACTAGGGGTAGTATCTCACAGCCATGAGCCCTCCCTCTGTCTACTAGGGGTAGTATCTCACAGCCATGAGCCCTCCCTCTGTCTACTAGGGGTAGTATCTCACAGCCATGAGCCCTCCCTCTGTCTACTAGGGGTAGTATCTCACAGCCATGAGCCCTCCTCTGTCTACTAGGGGTAGTATCTCACAGCCATGAGCCCTCCCTCTGTCTACTAGGGGTAGTATCTCACAGCCATGAGCCCTTCCTCTGTCTACTAGGGGTAGTATCTCACAGCCATGAGCCCCTCCCTCTGTCTACTAGGGGTAGTATCTCACAGCCATGAGCCCTCCTCTGTCTACTAGGGGTAGTATCTCACAGCCATGAGCCCCTCCCTCTGTCTACTAGGGGTAGTATCTCACAGCCATGAGCCCTCCTCTGTCTACTAGGGGTAGTATCTCACAGCCATGAGCCCTTCCTCTGTCTACTAGGGTAGTATCTCACAGCCATGAGCCCTCCTCTGTCTACTAGGGGTAGTATCTCACAGCCATGAGCCTCCTCTGTCTACTAGGGGTAGTATCTCACAGCCATGAGCCCTCCCTCTGTCTACTAGGGGTAGTATCTCACAGCCATGAGCCCCTCCCTCTGTCTACTAGGGGTAGTATCTCACAGCCATGAGCCCCTCCCTCTGTCTACTAGGGGTAGTATCTCACAGCCATGAGCCCTCCCTCTGTCTACTAGGGGTAGTATCTCACAGCCATGAGCCCTCCTCTGTCTACTAGGGTAGTATCTCACAGCCATGAGCCCCTCCCTCTGTCTACTAGGGGTAGTATCTCACAGCCATGAGCCCTCCCTCTGTCTACTAGGGGTAGTATCTCACAGCCATGAGCCCTTCCTCTGTCTACTAGGGGTAGTATCTCACAGCCATGAGCCCTCCCTCTGTCTACTAGGGGTAGTATCTCACAGCCATGAGCCCTCCCTCTGTCTACTAGGGGTAGTATCTCACAGCCATGAGCCCTCCTCTGTCTACTAGGGTAGTATCTCACAGCCATGAGCCCCTCCTCTGTCTACTAGGGTAGTATCTCACAGCCATGAGCCCTTCCTCTGTCTACTAGGGGTAGTATCTCACAGCCATGAGCCCTTCCTCTGTCTACTAGGGGTAGTATCTCACAGCCATGAGCCCTCCTCTGTCTACTAGGGGTAGTATCTCACAGCCATGAGCCCCTCCTCTGTCTACTAGGGGTAGTATCTCACAGCCATGAGCCCTCCTCTGTCTACTAGGGGTAGTATCTCACAGCCATGAGCCCCTCCTCTGTCTACTAGGGGTAGTATCTCACAGCCATGAGCCCTCCTCTGTCTACTAGGGGTAGTATCTCACAGCCATGAGCCCTCCTCTGTCTACTAGGGGTAGTATCTCACAGCCATGAGCCCTCCTCTGTCTACTAGGGGTAGTATCTCACAGCCATGAGCCCTCCCTCTGTCTACTAGGGGTAGTATCTCACAGCCATGAGCCCCTCCCTCTGTCTACTAGGGGTAGTATCTCACAGCCATGAGCCCTCCCTCTGTCTACTAGGGGTAGTATCTCACAGCCATGAGCCCTTCCTCTGTCTACTAGGGGTAGTATCTCACAGCCATGAGCCCCTCCCTCTGTCTACTAGGGGTAGTATCTCACAGCCATGAGCCCCCCCTCTGTCTACTAGGGGTAGTATCTCACAGCCATGAGCCCTCCCTCTGTCTACTAGGGGTAGTATCTCACAGCCATGAGCCCTCCTCTGTCTACTAGGGTAGTATCTCACAGCCATGAGCCCCTCCTCTGTCTACTAGGGGGTAGTATCTCACAGCCATGAGCCCTCCTCTGTCTACTAGGGGTAGTATCTCACAGCCATGAGCCCTCCCTCTGTCTACTAGGGGTAGTATCTCACAGCCATGAGCCCTCCTCTGTCTACTAGGGGTAGTATCTCACAGCCATGAGCCCTTCCTCTGTCTACTAGGGGTAGTATCTCACAGCCATGAGCCCCTCCCTCTGTCTACTAGGGGTAGTATCTCACAGCCATGAGCCCTCCCTCTGTCTACTAGGGGTAGTATCTCACAGCCATGAGCCCCTCCTCTGTCTACTAGGGGTAGTATCTCACAGCCATGAGCCCTCCTCTGTCTACTAGGGGTAGTATCTCACAGCCATGAGCCCTCCCTCTGTCTACTAGGGGTAGTATCTCACAGCCATGAGCCCTCCTCTGTCTACTAGGGGTAGTATCTCACAGCCATGAGCCCTCCCTCTGTCTACTAGGGGTAGTATCTCACAGCCATGAGCCCCTCCCTCTGTCTATTAGGGGTAGTATCTCACAGCCATGAGCCCTCCCTCTGTCTACTAGGGGTAGTATCTCACAGCCATGAGCCCTCCTCTGTCTACTAGGGGTAGTATCTCACAGCCATGAGCCCTCCTCTGTCTACTAGGGGTAGTATCTCACAGCCATGAGCCCTCCCTCTGTCTACTAGGGGTAGTATCTCACAGCCATGAGCCCTCCCTCTGTCTACTAGGGGTAGTATCTCACAGCCATGAGCCCTCCTCTGTCTACTAGGGGTAGTATCTCACAGCCATGAGCCCTCCTCTGTCTACTAGGGGTAGTATCTCACAGCCATGAGCCCTCCCCTCTGTCTACTAGGGGTAGTATCTCACAGCCATGAGCCCTCCCTCTGTCTACTAGGGGTAGTATCTCACAGCCATGAGCCCTCCTCTGTCTACTAGGGGTAGTATCTCACAGCCATGAGCCCTCCTCTGTCTACTAGGGTAGTATCTCACAGCCATGAGCCCCTCCTCTGTCTACTAGGGTAGTATCTCACAGCCATGAGCCCTCCCTCTGTCTACTAGGGGTAGTATCTCACAGCCATGAGCCCTCCTCTGTCTACTAGGGGTAGTATCTCACAGCCATGAGCCCTTCCTCTGTCTACTAGGGGTAGTATCTCACAGCCATGAGCCCTCCCTCTGTCTACTAGGGTAGTATCTCACAGCCATGAGCCCTCCTCTGTCTACTAGGGGTAGTATCTCACAGCCATGAGCCCTCCTCTGTCTACTAGGGGTAGTATCTCACAGCCATGAGCCCTCCCTCTGTCTACTAGGGTAGTATCTCACAGCCATGAGCCCTCCTCTGTCTACTAGGGGTAGTATCTCACAGCCATGAGCCCCTCCTCTGTCTACTAGGGGTAGTATCTCACAGCCATGAGCCCTCCTCTGTCTACTAGGGGTAGTATCTCACAGCCATGAGCCCTCCCTCTGTCTACTAGGGGTAGTATCTCACAGCCATGAGCCCTCCCTCTGTCTACTAGGGGTAGTATCTCACAGCCATGAGCCCCTCCTCTGTCTACTAGGGTAGTATCTCACAGCCATGAGCCCTCCTCTGTCTACTAGGGGTAGTATCTCACAGCCATGAGCCCTCCTCTGTCTACTAGGGGTAGTATCTCACAGCCATGAGCCCCTCCCTCTGTCTACTAGGGTAGTATCTCACAGCCATGAGCCCTCCCTCTGTCTACTAGGGGTAGTATCTCACAGCCATGAGCCCTCCTCTGTCTACTAGGGGTAGTATCTCACAGCCATGAGCCCTCCCTCTGTCTACTAGGGTAGTATCTCACAGCCATGAGCCCTCCCTCTGTCTACTAGGGGTAGTATCTCACAGCCATGAGCCTCTCCTCTGTCTACTAGGGGTAGTATCTCACAGCCATGAGCCCTCCTCTGTCTACTAGGGGGTAGTATCTCACAGCCATGAGCCCTCCCTCTGTCTATTAGGGGTAGTATCTCACAGCCATGAGCCCTTCCTCTGTCTACTAGGGTAGTATCTCACAGCCATGAGCCCTCCCTCTGTCTACTAGGGGTAGTATCTCACAGCCATGAGCCCTCCTCTGTCTACTAGGGGTAGTATCTCACAGCCATGAGCCCTCCTCTGTCTACTAGGGTAGTATCTCACAGCCATGAGCCCTCCTCTGTCTACTAGGGGTAGTGAGCCCTCCCTCTGTATCTCACAGCCATGAGCCCCCTCCTCTGTCTACTAGGGGTAGTATCTCACAGCCATGAGCCCTCCCTCTGTCTACTAGGGGTAGTATCTCACAGCCATGAGCCCTTCCTCTGTCTACTAGGGGTAGTATCTCACAGCCATGAGCCCTCCCTCTGTCTACTAGGGGTAGTATCTCACAGCCATGAGCCCTCCCTCTGTCTACTAGGGGTAGTATCTCACAGCCATGAGCCCTCCTTCTGTCTACTAGGGTAGTATCTCACAGCCATGAGCCCTTCCTCTGTCTACTAGGGGTAGTATCTCACAGCCATGAGCCCTTCCTCTGTCTACTAGGGGTAGTATCTCACAGCCATGAGCCCTCCCTCTGTCTACTAGGGGTAGTATCTCACAGCCATGAGCCCTCCTCTGTCTACTAGGGGTAGTATCTCACAGCCATGAGCCCTCCTCTGTCTACTAGGGGTAGTATCTCACAGCCATGAGCCCTTCCTCTGTCTACTAGGGGTAGTATCTCACAGCCATGAGCCCTCCTCTGTCTACTAGGGTAGTATCTCACAGCCATGAGCCCTCCTCTGTCTACTAGGGGTAGTATCTCACAGCCATGAGCCCTCCTCTGTCTACTAGGGGTAGTATCTCACAGCCATGAGCCCTCCCTCTGTCTACTAGGGGTAGTATCTCACAGCCATGAGCCCTCCTCTGTCTACTAGGGGTAGTATCTCACAGCCATGAGCCCTCCCTCTGTCTACTAGGGTAGTATCTCACAGCCATGAGCCCTCCCTCTGTCTACTAGGGGTAGTATCTCACAGCCATGAGCCCTCCTCTGTCTATTAGGGGTAGTATCTCACAGCCATGAGCCCTCCCTCTGTCTACTAGGGGTAGTATCTCACAGCCATGAGCCCCTCCCTCTGTCTACTAGGGGTAGTATCTCACAGCCATGAGCCCTCCCTCTGTCTATTAGGGGTAGTATCTCACAGCCATGAGCCCTCCCTCTGTCTACTAGGGGTAGTATCTCACAGCCATGAGCCCTCCCTCTGTCTACTAGGTGTAGTATCTCACAGCCATGAGCCCTCCCTCTGTCTACTAGGGGTAGTATCTCACAGCCATGAGCCCTCCCTCTGTCTATTAGGGGTAGTATCTCACAGCCATGAGCCCCTCCCTCTGTCTATTAGGGGTAGTATCTCACAGCCATGAGCCCTCCTCTGTCTACTAGGGGTAGTATCTCACAGCCATGAGCCCTCCCTCTGTCTACTAGGGGTAGTATCTCACAGCCATGAGCCCTCCCTCTGTCTACTAGGGGTAGTATCTCACAGCCATGAGCCCTCCCTCTGTCTACTAGGGGTAGTATCTCACAGCCATGAGCCCTCCTCTGTCTACTAGGGGTAGTATCTCACAGCCATGAGCCCTCCTCTGTCTACTAGGGGTAGTATCTCACAGCCATGAGCCCTCCTCTGTCTACTAGGGGTAGTATCTCACAGCCATGAGCCCTCCTCTGTCTACTAGGGGTAGTATCTCACAGCCATGAGCCCCTCCTCTGTCTACTAGGGGTAGTATCTCACAGCCATGAGCCCTCCCTCTGTCTACTAGGGTAGTATCTCACAGCCATGAGCCCCTCCTCTGTCTACTAGGGGTAGTATCTCACAGCCATGAGCCCCTCCCTCTGTCTACTAGGGGTAGTATCTCACAGCCATGAGCCCTCCTCTGTCTACTAGGGGTAGTATCTCACAGCCATGAGCCCCTCCCTCTGTCTACTAGGGGTAGTATCTCACAGCCATGAGCCCTCCTCTGTCTACTAGGGGTAGTATCTCACAGCCATGAGCCCCTCCCTCTGTCTACTAGGGGTAGTATCTCACAGCCATGAGCCCTCCTCTGTCTACTAGGGGTAGTATCTCACAGCCATGAGCCCTCCTCTGTCTACTAGGGGTAGTATCTCACAGCCATGAGCCCTCCCTCTGTCTACTAGGGGTAGTATCTCACAGCCATGAGCCCTCCTCTGTCTACTAGGGGTAGTATCTCACAGCCATGAGCCCTCCTCTGTCTACTAGGGGTAGTATCTCACAGCCATGAGCCCTCCCTCTGTCTACTAGGGGTAGTATCTCACAGCCATGAGCCCTCCTCTGTCTACTAGGGGTAGTATCTCACAGCCATGAGCCCTCCCCTCTGTCTCTAGGGTAGTATCTCACAGCCATGAGCCCTCCCTCTGTCTACTAGGGGTAGTATCTCACAGCCATGAGCCCTCCTCTGTCTACTAGGGTAGTATCTCACAGCCATGAGCCCTCCTCTGTCTACTAGGGGTAGTATCTCACAGCCATGAGCCCTCCTCTGTCTACTAGGGGTAGTATCTCACAGCCATGAGCCCTCCTCTGTCTACTAGGGGTAGTATCTCACAGCCATGAGCCCCTCCCTCTGTCTACTAGGGTAGTATCTCACAGCCATGAGCCCTCCCTCTGTCTACTAGGGGTAGTATCTCACAGCCATGAGCCCCTCCTCTGTCTACTAGGGGTAGTATCTCACAGCCATGAGCCCTCCCTCTGTCTACTAGGGGTAGTATCTCACAGCCATGAGCCCTCTCCCCTCTGTCTACTAGGGGTAGTATCTCACAGCCATGAGCCCTCCTCTGTCTACTAGGGGTAGTATCTCACAGCCATGAGCCCTCCTCTGTCTACTAGGGGTAGTATCTCACAGCCATGAGCCCTCCTCTGTCTACTAGGGGTAGTATCTCACAGCCATGAGCCCTCCCTCTGTCTACTAGGGGTAGTATCTCACAGCCATGAGCCCTCCCTCTGTCTACTAGGGGTAGTATCTCACAGCCATGAGCCCTCCTCTGTCTACTAGGGGTAGTATCTCACAGCCATGAGCCCTCCCTCTGTCTACTAGGGGTAGTATCTCACAGCCATGAGCCCTCCCTCTGTCTACTAGGGGTAGTATCTCACAGCCATGAGCCCTCCTCTGTCTACTAGGGGTAGTATCTCACAGCCATGAGCCCCTCCCTCTGTCTACTAGGGGTAGTATCTCACAGCCATGAGCCCTCCCTCTGTCTACTAGGGGTAGTATCTCACAGCCATGAGCCCTCCTTCTGTCTATTAGGGGTAGTATCTCACAGCCATGAGCCCTCCCTCTGTCTACTAGGGGTAGTATCTCACAGCCATGAGCCCTCCCTCTGTCTATTAGGGGTAGTATCTCACAGCCATGAGCCCTCCTCTGTCTACTAGGGGTAGTATCTCACAGCCATGAGCCCCTCCCTCTGTCTACTAGGGGTAGTATCTCACAGCCATGAGCCCTCCCTCTGTCTACTAGGGGTAGTATCTCACAGCCATGAGCCCTCCTCTGTCTACTAGGGGTAGTATCTCACAGCCATGAGCCCTTCCTCTGTCTACTAGGGGTAGTATCTCACAGCCATGAGCCCCTCCTCTGTCTACTAGGGGTAGTATCTCACAGCCATGAGCCCTCCTCTGTCTACTAGGGGTAGTATCTCACAGCCATGAGCCCTCCCTCTGTCTACTAGGGGTAGTATCTCACAGCCATGAGCCCTCCTCTGTCTACTAGGGGTAGTATCTCACAGCCATGAGCCCTTCCTCTGTCTACTAGGGTAGTATCTCACAGCCATGAGCCCCTCCTCTGTCTACTAGGGGTAGTATCTCACAGCCATGAGCCCTCCTCTGTCTACTAGGGGTAGTATCTCACAGCCATGAGCCCTCCCTCTGTCTACTAGGGTAGTATCTCACAGCCATGAGCCCCTCCTCTGTCTACTAGGGGTAGTATCTCACAGCCATGAGCCCTCCCTCTGTCTACTAGGGGTAGTATCTCACAGCCATGAGCCCTCCCTCTGTCTACTAGGGGTAGTATCTCACAGCCATGAGCCCTCCCTCTGTCTACTAGGGGTAGTATCTCACAGCCATGAGCCCTCCCTCTGTCTACTAGGGGTAGTATCTCACAGCCATGAGCCCTCCCTCTGTCTATTAGGGGTAGTATCTCACAGCCATGAGCCCTCCCTCTGTCTACTAGGGGTAGTATCTCACAGCCATGAGCCCTCCCTCTGTCTACTAGGGGTAGTATCTCACAGCCATGAGACCTCCCTCTGTCTACTAGGGGTAGTATCTCACAGCCATGAGCCCCTCTCTCTGTCTACTAGGGGTAGTATCTCACAGCCATGAGCCCTAACTCTGTCTACTAGGGGTAGTATCTCACAGCCATGAGCCCCTCTCTCTGTCTACTAGGGGTAGTATCTCACAGCCATGAGCCCTCCCTCTGTCTATTAGGGGTAGTATCTCACAGCCATGAGCCCTCCCTCTGTCTATTAGGGGTAGTATCTCACAGCCATGAGCCCTTCCTCTGTCTACTAGGGGTAGTATCTCACAGCCATGAGCCCCTCCCTCTGTCTATTAGGGGTAGTATCTCACAGCCATGAGCCCTCCCTCTGTCTACTAGGGTAGTATCTCACAGCCATGAGCCCTCCCTCTGTCTATTAGGGGTAGTATCTCACAGCCATGAGCCCTCCTCTGTCTACTAGGGGTAGTATCTCACAGCCATGAGCCCATCCTCTGTCTACTAGGGGTAGTATCTCACAGCCATGAGCCCCTCCCTCTGTCTATTAGGGGTAGTATCTCACAGCCATGAGCCCTCCCTCTGTCTACTAGGGGTAGTATCTCACAGCCATGAGCCCCTCCCTCTGTCTACTAGGGGTAGTATCTCACAGCCATGAGCCCCTCCTCTGTCTACTAGGGGTAGTATCTCACAGCCATGAGCCCCTCTCTCTGTCTACTAGGGGTAGTATCTCACAGCCATGAGCCCTTCCTCTGTCTACTAGGGGTAGTATCTCACAGCCATGAACCCTCCCTCTGTCTACTAGGGGTAGTATCTCACAGCCATGAGCCCATCCTCTGTCTACTAGGGGTAGTATCTCACAGCCATGAGCCCTTCCTCTGTCTACTAGGGGTAGTATCTCACAGCCATGAGCCCTCCCTCTGTCTACTAGGGGTAGTATCTCACAGCCATGAGCCCTCCCTCTGTCTACTAGGGGTAGTATCTCACAGCCATGAGCCCCTCCCTCTGTCTACTAGGGGTAGTATCTCACAGCCATGAGCCCCTCCTCTGTCTACTAGGGGTAGTATCTCACAGCCATGAGCCCATCCTCTGTCTACTAGGGGTAGTATCTCACAGCCATGAGCCCCTCCCTCTGTCTACTAGGGGTAGTATCTCACAACCATGAGCCCCTCCCTCTGTCTACTAGGGGTAGTATCTCACAGCCATGAGCCCTTCCCTCTGTCTACTAGGGTTAGTATGTCACAGCCATGAGCCCTCCCTCTGTCTATTAGGGGTAGTATCTCACAGCCATGAGCCCCTCCCTCTGTCTACTAGGGGTAGTATCTCACAGCCATGAGCCCTCCCTCTGTCTACTAGGGGTAGTATCTCACAGCCATGAGCCCTTCCTCTGTCTACTAGGGGTAGTATCTCACAGCCATGAGCCCCTCCCTCTGTCTACTAGGGGTAGTATCTCACAGCCATGAGCCCCTCCCTCTGTCTACTAGGGGTAGTATCTCACAGCCATGAGACCTCCCTCTGTCTACTAGGGGTAGTATCTCACAGCCATGAGCCCCTCTCTCTGTCTACTAGGGGTAGTATCTCACAGCCATGAGCCCTCCCTCTGTCTACTAGGGGTAGTATCTCACAGCCATGAGCCCCTCTCTCTGTCTACTAGGGGTAGTATCTCACAGCCATGAGCCCTCCCTCTGTCTATTAGGGGTAGTATCTCACAGCCATGAGCCCCTCTCTCTGTCTACTAGGGGTAGTATCTCACAGCCATGAGCCCTCCCTCTGTCTATTAGGGGTAGTATCTCACAGCCATGAGCCCCTCCCTCTGTCTACTAGGGGTAGTATCTCACAGCCATGAGCCCCTCCTCTGTCTACTAGGGGTAGTATCTCACAGCCATGAGCCCATCCTCTGTCTACTAGGGGTAGTATCTCACAGCCATGAGCCCCTCCCTCTGTCTACTAGGGGTAGTATCTCACAACCATGAGCCCCTCCCTCTGTCTACTAGGGGTAGTATCTCACAGCCATGAGCCCTTCCCTCTGTCTACTAGGGGTAGTATCTCACAGCCATGAGCCCTCCCTCTGTCTATTAGGGGTAGTATCTCACAGCCATGAGCCCCTCCCTCTGTCTACTAGGGGTAGTATCTCACAGCCATGAGCCCTCCCTCTGTCTACTAGGGGTAGTATCTCACAGCCATGAGCCCTTCCTCTGTCTACTAGGGGTAGTATCTCACAGCCATGAGCCCTTCCTCTGTCTACTAGGGGTAGTATCTCACAGCCATGAGCCCTCCCTCTGTCTACTAGGGGTAGTATCTCACAGCCATGAGCCCTCCCTCTGTCTATTAGGGGTAGTATCTCACAGCCATGAGCCCCTCCCTCTGTCTACTAGGGGTAGTATCTCACAGCCATGAGCCCATCCTCTGTCTACTAGGGGTAGTATCTCACAGCCATGAGCCCTTCCTCTGTCTATTAGGGGTAGTATCTCACAGCCATGCGCCCCTCCCTCTGTCTACTAGGGGTAGTATCTCACAGCCATGAGCCCCTCCATCTGTCTACTAGGGGTAGTATCTCACAGCCATGAGCCCTTCCTCTGTCTACTAGGGGTAGTATCTCACAGCCATGAGCCCTCCCTCTGTCTACTAGGGGTAGTATCTCACAGCCATGAGCCCCTCCCTCTGTCTATTAGGGGTAGTATCTCACAGCCATGAGCCCTCCCTCTGTCTACTAGGGGTAGTATCTCACAGCCATGAGCCCTTCCTCTGTCTACTAGGGGTAGTATCTCACAGCCATGAGCCCTTCCTCTGTCTACTAGGGGTAGTATCTCACAGCCATGAGCCCTCCCTCTGTCTATTAGGGGTAGTATCTCACAGCCATGAGCCCCTCCATCTGTCTACTAGGGGTAGTATCTCACAGCCATGAGCCCTCCCTCTGTCTACTAGGGGTAGTATCTCACAGCCATGAGCCCCTCCCTCTGTCTATTAGGGGTAGTATCTCACAGCCATGAGCCCTCCCTCTGTCTACTAGGGGTAGTATCTCACAGCCATGAGCCCCTCCCTCTGTCTATTAGGGGTAGTATCTCACAGCCATGAGCCCCTCCCTCTGTCTATTAGGGGTAGTATCTCACAGCCATGAGCCCTTCCTCTGTCTACTAGGGGTAGTATCTCACAGCCATGAGCCCTCCCTCTGTCTACTAGGGGTAGTATCTCACAGCCATGAGCCCTTCCTCTGTCTACTAGGGGTAGTATCTCACAGCCATGAGCCCTTCCTCTGTCTACTAGGGGTAGTATCTCACAGCCATGAGCCCTCCCTCTGTCTACTAGGGGTAGTATCTCACAGCCATGAGCCCTTCCTCTGTCTACTAGGGGTAGTATCTCACAGCCATGAGCCCTTCCTCTGTCTACTAGGGGTAGTATCTCACAGCCATGAGCCCTCCCTCTGTCTATTAGGGGTAGTATCTCACAGCCATGAGCCCTCCCTCTGTCTACTAGGGGTAGTATCTCACAGCCATGAGACCTCCCTCTGTCTACTAGGGGTAGTATCTCACAGCCATGAGCCCATCCTCTGTCTACTAGGGGTAGTATCTCACAGCCATGAGACCTCCCTCTGTCTACTAGGGGTAGTATCTCACAGCCATGAGCCCCTCCCTCTGTCTATTAGGGGTAGTATCTCACAGCCATGAGACCTTCCTCTGTCTACTAGGGGTAGTATCTCACAGCCATCTCTATTTCTGTCCATTGTGCCGATCTGTTACCTAAGACCTGCACCTTGCACATGGGCACTGAGGCTTACTACCATAGCTCTCATTGATGAATGGCGAGAAAGCCTCAAATCTCAATTGTATTAGAGCCTAGGAGCTGCCAGCTTGACATGCAAGTCTACAAATGGTTCAGTCGTCACTGACACGTCATGTTATCGATGGTATGCTTCACAAATAATCTTTGTCAATTAATCCTTTTACACTCCTTGGCCATTCATTCAGCAGGCCTAAGCAACCTGCACGTAAGTCATGTTAGACCATGTATGTGTTTTGTTAGCAATGCCTACCATGTTGACATTATGTCTGATCTGAAAGGGATGTATTAGCATTAGTTGATGGTAAATGAATGAAACTCTATTGTTCAATATCTATGATTTATTATCATTACCATGATGGCTTGGGTTATAGAAATTTAACAAATGGAGAAATGTCACAATGAAAACACGAATTAAAATGGTTTAGGGGCCTCCCAAGTGGTGCAGTGGTCTAAGGCACTGCATCGCAGTTGCTAGCTGTGAACACTAGAGATCCTGGTTTGAGTCCAGGCTCTGTAGCAGCCGGCCGCAACCGGGAAACCCATGGGGCAGTGCACAATTGACCCAGCGTCGTCCGGGTAAGGGGAGGGTTTGGCCAGCAGGGATGTCCTTGTCCCATCACGCTCTGGTGACTCCTGTGGCGGGCCGGGCGCAGTGCATGCTGACACGGTCGCCAGGTGTACGTTGTTTTTTAACCCGGAAGCCATTGGTGTGGCTGGCTTCTGGGTTAAGAGGGCATTGTGTCAAGAAGCAGTGCGGCTCTCCCGAGTCCGTACTGGAGTTGCAGCGATGAGACAAGACTGTAACTACCAATTCAATACCATGAATTTCGGGAGAATAAATTAATAAATAAAAATGGTTTGATAATGTCCTCTTGATATGATGGGTAGGATCATCGGTGAATGGGTAACTGATTCACACATTCTGAAATGAGCTGGCATTATTTCAGCCAACAGATTAGAATAGAACAGAAAACACTAGAGCTCACAGAATGCATTATTTCAGCCAACACATTAGAATAGAACAGAATACACTAGAGCTCACAGAATGCGTTATTTCAGCCAACACATTAGAATAGAACAGAAAACACTAGAGCTCACAGAATGCATTATTTCAGCCAACACATTAGAATAGAACAGAAAACACTAGAGCTCACAGAATGCATTATTTCAGCCAACACATTAGAATAGAACAGAATACACTAGAGCTCACAGAATGCGTTATTTCAGCCAACACATTAGAATAGAACAGAAAACACTAGAGCTCACAGAATGCATTATTTCAGCCAACACATTAGAATAGAACAGAAAACACTAGAGCTCACAGAATGCATTATTTCAGCCAACACATTAGAATAGAACAGAATACACTAGAGCTCACAGAATGCGTTATTTCAGCCAACACATTAGAATAGAACAGAAAACACTAGAGCTCACAGAATGCATTATTTCAGCCAACACATTAGACTAGAACAGAAAACACTAGAGCTCACAGAATGCGTTATTTCAGCCAACACATTAGAATAGAACAGAAAACACTAGAGCTCACAGAATGCATTATTTCAGCCAACACATTAGAATAGAACAGAAAACACTAGAGCTCACAGAATGCATTATTTCAGCCAACACATTAGAATAGAACAGAAAACACTAGAGCTCACAGAATGCATTATTTCAGCCAACACATTAGAATAGAACAGAAAACACTAGAGCTCACCGAATGCATTATTTCAGCCAACACATTAGAATAGAACAGAAAACACTAGAGCTCACAGAATGCATTATTTCAGCCAACACATTAGAATAGAACAGAAAACACTAGAGCTCACAGAATGCATTATTTCAGCCAACACATTAGAATAGAACAGAAAACACTAGAGCTCACCGAATGCATTATTTCAGCCAACACATTAGAATAGAACAGAAAACACTAGAGCTCACAGAATGCATTATTTCAGCCAACACATTAGAATAGAACAGAAAACACTAGAGCTCACAGAATGCATTATTTCAGCCAACACATTAGAATAGAACAGAAAACACTAGAGCTCACCGAATTCCAGAACATTTAGTATTGAGACACAACAATGGGCATAACCTTGAGACACGACTATTGAGTACACACACAACCATCACCAGACACACAACCATCACCAGACACACAACCATCACCAGACACACAACACACACACACACACACACACACACACAAAAGAAACCCTGCCAAGACGGACAGCTGTGAAGTGAACATCTATCCTCCCCTTACAAATACCCCCCCCCCCCCCCCCCCCACACACACACACACATGATAACCACCCCACATGCTAGCCTAAGCAACAAACACACAGATGTGCCAGATAGCCTATTATAAAGCACTAGCACCCAACATACCGCCTTGATACCCACAAAAGCGTATTACCAAGCACTAGCACCCAACATACTGCCTTTCAGAAGGACATGAGGGTAGGAGAAGAGAGGGAGGATGTAGAGGATAGAAAGGAGGATAGGAGGAGGGGATGGGGTGGGGGTACAAATAATTACCTTGTATCATAGTTGCTGATGTTCATTCCTCTGTCCCCCGCCACGGATGGAGGGAGACCGGCGACAGATGGATAGCGAGACAGACGGACGGATGTAGAAATCCGAGATATTCCAAGTGGCTAAAGGATGCCGGGATTGGGCATTGCTAATTCCCGAACGGCTCCCCAGTGAAGCAGACTGTCGTTTCTCCCTACGGGGGGTGGGGGAGGTATCCAAGCAGGCTGACAGGCAGGGGGAAGTGGAAGAGACAGAGACCCAGGGAAGGTGCAGCGAATCGGGTGAAGGGCCCTGCGCGTTAGGCTCCGGTCGCCCCAACAGCACAGACACACGGCATCAGAAGTGGATGCTGAGGAGGAAAGGTAAAGGAGAAAAAAACTGAGAGCGAGAGGCAGACTTGCTTTGGCAATGTAAACATATGTTTTCCATGCCAATACAGCCCGTTGAATAGAGAGAGAGAGGGAGAGAGAGAGAGAGCGCGCAAGGGAGGAGGGAGTCGGAAGCTTGCTGATGTCACACCTGAGCAGAGCCAATCCCGGCACTCCAGTAATCATCTGCTTTGTCCTATCGCTTCTGTACCCTGATGCCTTAGCTTTACCAAATAAAGTACAGTATGAAGGTAGACTAAAACTGCTTCTCCAATAGAAATCCCCGATCACACTTCTAGGCGATGTCATGGCGACTTTGGCTTGCTAAGCTCATGCTTATAAATACGTCATCGGGTCTAACAGTCGTCTGGCGCCGACCTGCGCATGTGCAAAAAGGCACTCCTTCGATATTAAATTGAAAACCTTGTCAGTTTGTCACTTTCACGAGGTTGGAGTAATAACGTGTTCCACAACATAAGACATTGGTTCGAATCTAGGCCGTGCCTCTAGATTTCAAGAAAATGAACAAATAAGGAATAATTGTTCTCCCATTGACTTGTCAAAACCTGGCCTGGTCCGTTTCGCACGGGATCCCGGAAGTTTCGTGAAGTTGCGCATCTGGGTTTAGAAACTCTGTGCACACAGATTGGTCCGTTAGCAGACACACTGTACTATACACACAATTATAAACTGGGTGGTTCGAGCCCTGAATGCTGATTGGCTGACAGCCGTGGTATATCAGACCACGGGTATGACAAACCGTCTCTAATTACGTTTATAATAGCAATTAGGCACCTCAGGGGTTTGTGATATATGGCCAATATACCATGGTATAATGGCCATATACGACACCTCCTCGGACCTTACCATGGTATAATGGCCATATACGACACCTCCTCAGACCTTATTGCTTAATTATAAACTGGGTGGTTCGAGCCCTAAATGCTGATTGGCTGAAAGCCATGGTATATCAGACCGTATACCACAGGTATGACAAAACATGTATTTTTTTGCTCTAATTACGTTGGTAACCAGTTTACAATCCAGGCTGTATCACAACCGGACGTGATTGGGAGTCCCATAGGCACATCGTCCGGGTTTGGCCAGTGTAGGCCGCTGTTGTAAATAAGAATTTGTTATTTTATTTAACCAGGCAAGTCAGTTAAGAACACATTTTTATTTACAATGACGGCCTAATGGGGAACAGTGGGTTAACTGCCTTGTTCAGGGGCAAAATGACAAATGTTTACCTTGTCAGCTCGGGGATTCGAGCTGACAAGGTATATATATATATACAGTGGGGCAAAAAAAGCATTAAGTCAGCCACCAATTGTGCAAGTTCTCCCACTTAAAAAGATGAGAGAGGCCTGTAATTTTCATCATAGGTACACTTCAACTATGACAGAAAAAATGAGGGGGAAAAAATCCAGAAAATCACATTGTAGGATTTTTAAAGAATTCAAGTGCAAATTATGGCGGAAAATAAGTATTTGGCCAATAACAAAAGTGTATCTCAATACTTTGTTATATACCCTTTGTTGGCAATGACAGAGGTCAAACGTTTTCTGTAAGTCTTCACAAGGTTTTCACACACTGTTGCTGGTATTTTGGCCCATTCCTCCATGCAGATCTCCTCTAGAGCAGTGATGTTTTGGGGCTGTTGCTGGGCAACACAGACTTTCAACTCCCTCCAAAGATTTTCTATGGGGTTGAGATCTGGAGACTGGTTAGGCCACTCCAGGACCTTGAAATGCTTCACTCCTTCGTTGCCCGGGCGGTGTGTTTGGGATCATTGTCATGCTGAAAGACCCAGCCACGTTTCATCTTCAATGCCCTTGCTGATGGAAGGAGGTTTTCACTCAAAATCTCACGATACATGGCCCCATTCATTCTTTCCTTTACAGGGATCAGTTGTCCTGGTCCCTTTGCAGAAAAACAGCCCCAAAGAATGATGTTTCCACCCCCATGCTTCACAGTAGGTATGGTGTTCTTTGGATGCAACTCAGCATTCTTTGTCCTCCAAACACAAAGAGTTGAGTTTTTACCAAAAAGTTCTATTTTGGTTTCATCTGACCATATGACATTCTCCCAATCTTCTTCTGGATCATCCAAATGCTCTCTAGCAAACTTCAGACAGGCCTGGACATGTACTTGCTTAAGCAGGGGGACACGTCTGGCACTGCAGGATTTGAGTCCCTGGCGGCGTAGTGTGTTACTGATGGTAGGCTTTGTTACTTTGGTCCCAGCTCTCTGCAGGTAATTCACTAGGTCCCCCCGTGTGGTTCTGGGATTTTTACTCACCGTTCTTGTGAAAATGTTGACCCCACGGGGTGAGATCTTGCGTGGAGCCCCAGATCGAGGGAGATTATCAGTGGTCTTGTATGTCTTCCATTTCCTAATAATTGCTCCCACAGTTGATTTATTCAAACCAAGCTGCTTACCTATTGCAGATTCAGTCTTCCCAGCCTGATGCAGGTCTACAATTTTGTTTCTGGTGTCCTTTGACAGCTCTTTGGTCTTGGCCATAGTGGAGTTTGGAGTGTGACTGTTTGAGGTTGTGGACAGGTGTCTTTTATACTGATAACAAGTTCAAACAGGTTCCATTAATACAGGTAATGAGTGGAGGACAGAGGAGCCTCTTAAAGAAGGTCTGTGAGAGCCAGAAATCTTGCTTGTTTGTAGGTGACCAAATGATTGTGTGATTTTCTGGATTTTTTTCCTCATTTTGTCTGTCATAGTTGAAGTGTACCTATGATGAAACTTACAGGCCTCTCTCATATTTTTAAGTGGGAGAACTTGCACAATTGGTGGCTGACTAAATACTTTTTTGCCCCACTGTATATATAACCGGGGTCTCCATTACGCGCCCCTCCTTCTCCTGGTCCCAGTGGGATTCTTCTCTCTCTTCCACAGGAATATGATGGGACTGCCAGGGATTCCTATTACAACTGGACTTATATCTGGCAACCGTCCACCCGGCTCCTTCGGGCCGTGAGAGGGTGTCCGCCCTCGTCTCGTGCCTCACCGGGAAAGCCCTGTAGAGGGCCAACGCCGTGGAGCGAGAGGGAGATGCAGCGTTGGACCAGTTTGAGGAGTTCACCCGCCCGAGGCTAGAGCGGTGGGAGAGCGCCTCTTCCATCTGAGGCAGGAGACAAGGAGCGCCCAGGAGTTCGCCCTGGAGTTTCGGACCCTGGCTGCCGGCGCGGGATGGAACGACAGGGCCCTGATTGACCATTATCATTGCAGTCTGTGCAAGGATGTCCGTCGGGAGTTGGCCTGCAGAGACACCACCCTCACGTTCGACCAGCTGGTGGACCTGTCCATCCGTCTGGATAACCTGCTGGCTACCCGCAGACGTTCAGATCGGGGTCTGTTGGTTTGATCCCACCGTACCCCCTCTTCGATACCCATGGAGCTGGGAGGGGAGGTGCGCAGGGAGACCGGAGGGGGTTCCATCTGTGGCCGCAGAGGGCACACTGCCGGTCGGTGCCGGGTTGGTTCCTCTAGGTATCGAGGCAGCAGGTGAGCCGGTACCATTCTCACCCAGAGCCCTCTGTTTGCACATATGCTTGTGTATGTCACTTTCCCTGAGTTTTCCCCGCATTCCCAGCATAAGGTGCTCGTCGATTCAGGCGCGGCTGGGAATTTTATAGACAAATCGTTCGCCCATAGCTTTGGAAATCATATTGTTCCTGTGACTGTGCCCTTCCCCGTTCACACCTTAGATAGTCAACCATTAGGGTCAGGGTTGATTAGGGAGACCACTGCTCCTCTGGGCATGGTGACGCAGGGGGTCACAAGGAGAGAATGAATCTCTTCTTTATTGACTCTCTTGCGTTTCCCGTGGTGCTAGGCCTACCCTGGTTAGTTTGGCAGGACCCCACTGTTTCTTGGCCACAGAGGGCTCTCACAGGGTGGTCGCAAGAGTGCTCGGGGAGATGTTTAGGGGTTTCCGTTGGAAAGTCAAGACCAGGTCTCCACCGTGCGCATTCCCCCTGAATATGCCAGTTTGGGTCTCGCCTTCTCCATAAAGAAGGCGACTCAATTACCAGACCATCGACGGGGTGATTGTGCGATAAATCTCCTGGTAGACGCTGCACTTCCCAGGAATCACGTGTATCCCCTATCACATGTGGAGACGGAGGCTATGGAAACATATGTCCCTGAATCCCTGCGTCAGGGGTACATTCGGTCCTCCACGTCACCCGCCTCCTCGACTTTCTTTTTTGTGAAGAAGAAGGAGGGAGGTCTGTGCCCGTGTATTGACTATCGGGGTCTGAACCAGGTCACTGTGAGGTATAGTTTCCCGCTACCACTCATAGCCACAGCGATTGAGTCAATGCACGGTGCACGCTTCATCACCAAACTAGATCTCAGGAGCGCTTACAACCTGGTGCGTATCCGGGGAGGGAGACAAGTGGAAGACGGCTTTCAGTACCACCTCAGGGCACTATGAGTACCTCGTCATGCCGTATGGGTTGATGAATGCGCCATCTGTCTTCCAAGCCTTTGTAGATGAGATTGTCAGGGACCTGCACGGGCAGGGTGTAGGAGTGTATATTGATGACATTCTGATACACTCCGCTACACGTGCCGAGCAAGTGTCCCTGGTACGCAGGGTGCTGGATCGCCTGTTGGAGCATGACCTGTACGTCAAGGCTGAGAAATGCCTGTTCTTCCAGCAGTCGGTCTCCTTCCTAGGGTATCGCATTTCCACCTCAGGGGTGGAGATGGAGAGTGACTGCATTTCAGCCGTGCGTAATTGGCCGATTCCCACCACGGTAAAGGACTCTGTTTACCTCGGCTCCCGTGCTGGCCCATCCGGATCCCTCTTTGGCGTTCATAGTGGAGGTGGACACGTCCGAGGCTGGGATAGGAGCTGTGCTCTCTCAGCGCTCGGGTACGCCTCCAAAGCTCCGCCCTTGTGCTTTCTTCTCGAAGAAGCTCAGCCCGGCGGAGCTAAACTATGACGTGGGGTACCGGGAGCTGTTGGCTGTCGTCAGGGCCTTGAAGACGTGGAGACATTGGCTTGAGGGGGCTAAACATAATTTTCTCATCTGGACTGACCACCACAATCTGGAGTACATCCGGGCAGCGAGGAGACTGAACCCTCTCCAGGCAAGGTGGGCCTTGTTTTTCACCCGTTTTGTGTTCACCCTTTCCTACAGACCAGGCTCCCAGAACGTGAAGGCAGACGCATTGTCCCGGCCGTATGACACAGAGGAGCTCCCATGGATCCCACTCCCATACTCCCCACCTCCTGCCTGGAGGCACCGGTAGTGTGGGAGCTGGACAGGAACATTGAGCAGGCGTTATGTGCAGAGCCCGCTCCCGTCCAATGTCCCGCAGGGCACCTGTATGTCCCGTCTGCTGTTCGTGACTGCTTGATCTATTGGGCCCACACGTCACCCTCCTCTGGTCATCCTGGGATCGGTCGGAGAGTGCGCTGTTTGAGCGGGAGGTACTGGTGGTCTACCTTGGCTAAGGACATGAGGGTTTATGTTTCCTCCTGCTCGGTGTGCACCCAGTGTAAGGCTCCTAGGCACCTGCCCAGAGGGAAACTACACCCCTTACCCGTTCCACAATGGCCTTGGTCGCACCTGTCGGTAGATTTTCCTACCGATCTTCCCCCCTCACAGGGTAACACAGCGATCCTGGTCGTTGTAGATCGGTTCTCTAAGTCCTGTCATCTCCTCCCTCTGCCCGGTCTCCCTACAGCCCTACAGACTGCGGAGGCCTTGTTTACGCACGTCTTCCGGCACTACGGGGTGCCTGAGGATATAGTGTTTGATCGAGGTCCCCAGTTCACGTCTAGGGTCTGGAAAGCGTTAATGGAACGTCTGGGGGTCTCGATCAGCCTTACCAGTTTCACCCCGAGAATAATGGGCAGGTGGAGAGAGTAAACCAGGACCTACCGGGGAGTGGGCAGCTCTCGTACCCTGGGCAGAGATGGCTCAGAACTTGCTTCGCCACTCCTCCACTAACCTCTCCCCCTTCCAGTGTGGCGCCTTGGCATCAGAGTCAGACCGAGGTTCCTGCAGTGGACGACTGGTTCAGGCGCGCAGAGACATGGGAGGCTGTCCGTGTTCACCTTCAGCGGGCCGTGCTGCGCCAAAAGGAAAACGCAGATCGCCACCGCAGATCGCCATCGACCCGAAACCTGCCCCTCCGTCTGCCCTGTCGGAAGCTGGGTCCGCGGTTTGTGGGGCCATTTAAAGTCCTGAGGAGACTGAACAAGGTTTGTTATAGGGGGGGTGGGGGGGTACTGTCACGACTTCTGCTGAAGTCGGTCCCTGTCCTTTTTTGGGCGGCATTCGGCGGTTGGCGTTGCCGGCCTTCTAGCCATCGCCGATCCACCTTTCATTTTCCATTTGTTTTGTCTTGTCTTCCCACACACCTGGTTCCAGTTCCATAATTACATGTTGTGTGTTTAACCCTCTGTTTCCCCCATGTCCTTGTCCGGTATTGTTTATTCTAAGTGTTTGTGCACGTTATGTCTGGCGTGCGAAGGTTTTTTCCCCCATTGTATATATTTATTGTTTTCGTTCACGTGGTTTTTATTATTAAAATGCGCCGTTGTAACACAGTCTTTACTCTCCTGCACCTGACTTCTCTGCCGCCAGGACACACTCATTACAGTGATTGGAAGACGAACTGAGGTCGGTTGGTCGGTTGTGGTAATACATCTAATTTATTATGAAAGTTAGATGCCAATCACCATATAACGTCCAAAGAAGAAAAAGCCTGGAAGGAGGAGAGATTACTAAAAACGACTCAGTTGACCAGTTTATGTGTGGATTAATTGCCAGAGTAGAGGACCTTTTGCATTTAAAGTAAAATAACAACTCAATGTGTATATCCCAGGAAATTAGGTAGCAACAGCAAGCTAGCTAAATAGGACAAATTAGCTAGCAACACCAAGCTAGCTAAATAGGACAAATTAGGTGCTATAGAAGAAGGATTAAAATGTGTCTAGTAGGTCTCCCATCTGAGCACTAATCAAGAACCCCGCCCCACTAACCAAGAGCCCCGCCCTACTAACTAAGAGCCCCGCCCTACTAACCAAGAGCCCCGCCCTATTAACCAAGAACCCCGCCCCACTAACCAAGAGCCCCGCCCTACTAACCAAGAACCCCGCACTACTAACCAAGACCCTCCCTACTAACCAACAGCCCCGCCCTACTAACCAAGATCCCTGCCCTACTAACCAAAAGCCCTGCCCTACTAACCAAGAGCCCCGCCCTACTAACCAAGAGCCCTGCCCTACTAACCAAGACCTGCCCTACTAACCAAGAGCCCCGCCCCACTAACCAAGAGCCCCGCCCTACTAACCAAGAGCCCCGCCCTACTAACCAAGACCTGCCCTACTAACCAAGACCTGCCCTACCAACCAAGACTCTCCCTACTAACCAAGAGCCCCGCCCCACTAACCAAGAGCCCCGCCCTACTAACCAAGAGCCCCGCCCTATTAACCAAGACCCTACCTATTAACCAAGACCTGCCCTACTAACCAAGAGCCTCCCTACTAACCAAGACCCACCCCACTAACCAAGACCTGCCCTATTAACCAAGACCTGCCCTACTAACCAAGACCCACCCCACTAACCAAGACCTGCCCTATTAACCAAGACCTGCCCTACTAACCAAGACCCACCCCACTAACCAAGACCTGCCCTATTAACCAAGACCCACCTTACTAATCATCAGTTGACTGGGACCTAGCAGACAACTACTATATGACAGGTGTGGAGTGGGGAGTGGGGGGACCGTTATTGTTCTGCGGTGTTAAGGAGACAGATGGAGGAGGTCATCTGGGGTGTTGGGTATCTGGGGGGTTGGGTATCTCCCTCTGCCTCATTGCATGATTCCTTCTCGCATCTACGCGCTCTCCTCGCGCTCTCCTCCTCTCACCTTTTCCCTTCACTTGTGAACTTCACTTGTGAAAACAACAGCTGTCTGTGACCAGGCGAATAAACCTTTCCAAGCAAAAACCCCACCATAACCAAATCATAACCAAGCCATAACCAAACCAAACCATCTGTCATTCTGCCCCTGAACAAGGCAGTTAACCCACTGTTCCTAGGCCATCATTGTAAATAAGAATTTGTTCTTAACTGACTTGCCTAGTTAAATAAAGGTAAAATAAAATAAAAAAATTATAATAACCGCTAACTACTACACACAGTCTACATCGTTTTCACCATATTAGCTAATGTCATAATCAACATAGCTACTAGTTAGCAAACCCCACTACAATCATGCAGTACAGCAAGTAGTTTAGCAGTTACACCGATGGGCCCTGGTGGCAATAAATGAATACCTTGACTTGGAAGAGTTCCAGTTTTGGATAGCCTTAGCCAGCTAGCTAACATAGCATCCCCCTCTGTTTGATAGCCTTAGCCAGCTAGCTAACATAGCATCCCCCTCTGTTGGATAGCCTTAGCCAGCTAGCTAACATAGCATCCCCCTCTGTTGGATAGCCTTAGCCAGCTAGCTAACATAGCATCCCCCTCTGTTTGAGCTGGGTGTTTCAGTAGGCTAAACTAGCTTGCTGCATTCACATAATTACTGTGTAAGTCTATGGAAGGGGATGAGAACCAGGAGCCTCCTAGGTTTTGTATTGAAGTCAATGTACTCAGAGGAGGACAGAAACTAGCTGTCCTCTGGCTACACCACGGTTCTACCCCAGGCGTGCTGTTGTGACTACTGTAGACATTCATTGCAATTGTATTTGTATTTTAATCAATTATTTGGTGAAGTGAATAAATGTCGTTTTTTAATGTTTCACTATTTTAACTTTTATGAAATTCACTTCACTGAGGAAATGCACTCCCTTTCCTCTGAGGTGGAGCCTCCACTTGTATAGATGTATGCCATAGGAGGACCCCATAGGAGGACCCCATCCACGGACCTTCCTCCTCACCCCCCCTCCCGCGCAGGAGACTCTTTCCCACCCCTCAGCGGGACGACCCCATGAAGAACCCTAGGGGAGAAACTGCTGGGATGGGACTGGACATTTCTCATTTCTCTCTCTCTCACTACCACCAAGATGGTATTCATTAGGCACCAAATTGAAGAAAATGACCTGAAGCAGGAAGAGACTACCTGGACCTGTCCAATATGAACAGATTGTTTTCACTTTCCATTAAGAAACATTTTAAAACAGCCTTAATAAATAATATAACCCAGCACTCACCTCTCAACCACCGGCAGGTCAGGTCATAAACAATGATATAGCTGAGCCTCTCAGTAACATGTTAAAGGGATTATTCAATTTGCCGTACGACATCACAGACTGGCAACGAGCCACTGGTTCTGCTCTGTTAGTAACCACCTGGTTACATAAGGAAGACCAGGCTATAATCTCAGGCTATCCTTGGGTCACCAGCCTGGGCTCATAGACTCAAATTAGTATGATATGTTACGTTTGGTATGGTTACATAAGACAGAAGGTTACTTAAGGCAAAAAGGAAAGTTGGGTCGTTGGATCGGGGTGGATGGGGAGGTGTATAACGGGTTTTAACGTCTAGTAGCCCAAAGGTTGTGCGTTCGAATCTCCTAAAGGCCAACTTTAACGTTTCAGTTAATTACCAACTACTTAGTACTTTTTAACTACTTAGCATGTTAGCTAACCCATCCCCTAACCTTAACCCGGTGCTTCCGGGTTGGAGCGATCTGGTCGCATCCGCGCTTCGGTCTGCAGGTTGTATAACTTTTTCATTACATTTCATTACATTTCATTATAGTACAACGGTCTGATTTGTCTAATCTTAGCAATTTCCTCTTAGCTAGCTACATAGTCGTCGTTGTATCAAAGATAATTGCGTAATTATCGTATTTCGTCGTCTCCTATCTGTCCAACACGTTCACCGTCTACCGTAGCACTGTAGTACTATCACACTCAACTGATTGATTAGTGTAGTGTTAGCTAGCTACATAGCTAGCTACATAGTTGTCCTTGCTGTCTTCGTATCCAAGATAATTGTGTAGCTTAGAGTGTGGAGTCTTAGAGTGATAATTGCGTTATTATCGTATTTCGTCGCCCTCCTATCTGCCTAGCAGCTAGCATACGTTCACCGGCTACCGTAGCACTGTAGTAACTATCACACTCAACCGAACGACTTGATTAGTGTAGTATTAGATAGCTACATAGTTGTCTTTGCTGTCTTCGTATCCAAGATAATTGTGTAGTTTAGAGTGTGTAGTCTTAGAGTGATTATCTTAATTCACCGAGGTTAGCTAGCCAGCTATTTTGTCGTCCTTAACGTAGGAGACACTCCTAGCTAGCCAATAGCCAGCCAACGTCTACTGAATAGAACTTTCGCATTCCGGTCGCATTCCGCGTCGCTCCACAGGTAGTATCACTTTTTCACTTCATTTCATTACAGTCCCAACGGTGTGATTTGTTTGATCGTAGCTAGCTACATAGCTAGCTACATAGCCGTCTTTGTTTCAAAGATAATTGTGTAGTCTAGAGCGATTTTCTAGGTTAGCTAGCCAGCTATTGTCGTTCTCCTACGCAACGTAACGTAACCAACACTGCTAGCTAGCCAGCTGGCTCCCGATAAGCAGCATTGTAGAAACTTCACACTCAACGGTACGACTTGATTAGGGTAGTGTCAACAACGCAGCTAGCCTACCCCAGCAGTACTCTATCATTTTAATCATTTTAGTCAATTAGATTCTTGCTACGTAAGCTTAACTTTCTGAACATTCGAGACGTGTAGTCCACTTGTCATTCCAATCTCCTCTGCATTAGCGTAGCCTCTTCTCTAGCCTGTCAACTATGTGTCTGTCTATCCCTGTTCTCTCCTCTCTGCACAGACCATACAAACGCTCCACACCGCATGGCCGCAGCCACCTAATCTGGTGGTCCCAGCGCGCACGACCCACGTGGACTTCCAGGTCTCCGGTAGCCTCTGGAACTGCCGATCTGCGGCCAACAAGGCAGAGTTCATCTCAGCCTATGTCTCCCTCCAGTCCCTCGACTTCTTGGCTCTCGCGGAAACATGGATCACCACAGACAACACCGCTACTCCTACTGCTCTCTCTTCGTCCGCCCACGTGCTCTCGCACACCCCGAGAGCTTCTGGTCAGCGGGGTGGTGGCACCGGGATCCTCATCTCTCCCAAGTGGTCATTCTCTCTTTCTCCCCTTACCCATCTGTCTATCGCCTCCTTTGAATTCCATGCTGTCACAGTTACCAGCCCTTTCAAGCTTAACATCCTTATCATTTATCGCCCTCCAGGTTCCCTCGGAGAGTTCATCAATGAGCTTGATGCCTTGATAAGCTCCTTTCCTGAGGACGGCTCACCTCTCACAGTTCTGGGCGACTTTAACCTCCCACGTCTACCTTTGACTCATTCCTCTCTGCCTCCTTCTTTCCACTCCTCTCCTCTTTTGACCTCACCCTCTCACCTTCCCCCCTACTCACAAGGCAGGCAATACGCTCGACCTCATCTTTACTAGATGCTGTTCCTCCACTAACCTCATTGCAACTCCCCTCCAAGTCTCCGACCACTACCTTGTATCCTTTTCCCTCTCGCTCTCATCCAACACTTCCCACACTGCCCCTACTCGGATGGTATCGCGCCGTCCCAACCTTCGCTCTCTCTCTCCCCCGCTTCTCTCTCCTCTTCCATCCTATCATCTCTTCCCTCTGCTCAAACCTTCTCCAACCTATCTCCTGATTCTGCCTCCTCAACCCTCCTCTCCTCCCTTTCTGCATCCTTTGACTCTCTATGTCCCCTATCCTCCAGGCCGGCTCGGTCCTCCCCTCCCGCTCCGTGGCTCGACGACTCATTGCGAGCTCACAGAACAGGGCTCCGGGCAGCCGAGCGGAAATGGAGGAAAACTCGCCTCCCTGCAGACCTGGCATCCTTTCACTCCCTCCTCTCTACATTTTCCTCCTCTGTCTCTGCTGCTAAAGCCACTTTCTACCACTCTAAATTCCAAGCATCTGCCTCTAACCCTAGGAAGCTCTTTGCCACCTTCTCCTCCCTCTTGAATCCTCCTCCCCCTCCTCCCTCTCTGCAGATGACTTCGTCAACCATTTTGAAAAGAAGGTCAACGACATCCGATCCTCGTTTGCTAAGTCAAACGACACCGCTAGTTCTGCTCACTGCCCTACCCTGTGCTCTGACCTCTTTCTCCCCTCTCTCTCCAGATGACATCTCGCGTCTTGTGACGGCCGGCCGCCCAACAACCTGCCCGCTTGACCCTATCCCCTCCTCTCTTCCCCAGACCATCTCCGGTGACCTTCTCCCTTACCTCACCTCGCTCATCAACTCATCCCTGACCGCTGGCTACGTCCCTCCCGTCTTCAAGAGAGCGAGAGTTGCACCCCTTCTGAAAAAACCTACACTCGATCCCTCCGATGTCAACAACTACAGACCAGTATCCCTTCTTTCTTTTCTCTCCAAAACTCTTGAACGTGCCGTCCTTGGCCAGCTCTCCCGCTATCTCTCTCAGAATGACCTTCTTGATCCAAATCAGTCAGGTTTCAAGACTAGTCATTCAACTGAGACTGCTCTTCTCTGTATCACGGAGGCGCTCCGCACTGCTAAAGCTAACTCTCTCTCCTCTGCTCTCATCCTTCTAGACCTATCGGCTGCCTTCGATACTGTGAACCATCAGATCCTCCTCTCCACCCTCTCCGAGTTGGGCATCTCCGGCGCGGCCCACGCTTGGATTGCGTCCTACCTGACAGGTCGCTCCTACCAGGTGGCGTGGCGAGAATCCGTCTCCTCACCACGTGCTCTCACCACTGGTGTCCCCCAGGGCTCTGTTCTAGGCCCTCTCTATTCTCGCTATACACCAAGTCACTTGGCTCTGTCATAACCTCACATGGTCTCTCCTATCATTGCTATGCAGACGACACACAATTAATCTTCTCCTTTCCCCCTTCTGACGACCAGGTGGCGAATCGCATCTCTGCATGTCTGGCAGACATATCAGTGTGGATGACGGATCATCACCTCAAGCTGAACCTCGGCAAGACGGAGCTGCTCTTCCTCCCGGGAAGGACTGCCCGTTCCATGATCTCGCCATCACGGTTGACAACTCCATTGTGTCCTCGTCCCAGAGCGCTAAGAACCTTGGCGTGATCCTGGACAACACCCTGTCGTTCTCAAATAACATCAAGGCGGTGGCCCGTTCTTGTAGGTTCATGCTCTACAACATCCGCAGAGTACGACCCTGCCTCACACAGGAAGCGGCGCAGGTCCTAATCCAGGCACTCGTCATCTCCCGTCTGGATTACTGCAACTCGCTGTTGGCTGGGCTCCCTGCCTGTGCCATTAAACCCCTACAACTCATCCAGAACGCCGCAGCCCGTCTGGTGTTCAACCTTCCCAAGTTCTCTCACGTCACCCCGCTCCTCCGCTCTCTCCACTGGCTTCCAGTTGAAGCTCGCATCCGCTACAAGACCATGGTGCTTGCCTACGGAGCTGTGAGGGGAACGGCACCTCACTACCTCCAGGCTCTGATCAGGCCCTACACCCAAACAAGGGCACTGCGTTCATCCACCTCTGGCCTGCTCGCCTCCCTACCACTGAGGAAGTACAGTTCCCGCTCAGCCCAGTCAAAACTGTTCGCTGCTCTGGCCCCCAATGGTGGAACAAACTCCTCACGACGCCAGGACAGCGGAGTCAATCACCACCTTCCGGAGACACCTGAAACCCCACCTCTTTAAGGAATACCTAGGATAGGATAAAGTAATCCTTCTCCCCCTTAAAAGACCTAGATGCACTATTGTAAAGTGGCTGTTCCACTGGATGTCATAAGGTGAAAGCACCAATTTGTAAGTCGCTCTGGATAAGAGCGTCTGCTAAATGACTTAAATGTAAATGTAAATGTAATCCCTAGCTAATGTTAGCCACCTAGTTAATGTTAGCGTTAGCCACCTAGTTAATGTTAGCCACCTAGTTAATGTTAGCGTTAGCCACCTAGCCACCTAGCTGACATTAGCCACCTAGTTAATGTTAGCCACCTAGTTAATGTTAGCGTTAGCCACCTTGCCACCTAGCTGACATTAATTCCACAACAAATTGGAATTTGTAACGTATCATACGTTTAGCAAATTCGTAACATCCACAAATGAATACATACCATACAAAACATAACATATCATACTAATTGGAGTGTCCCGGATTTAAGTTGACTATGTTACGTCTATCCATGAGTCCAAGTTGGGGTCATAGATCGTATCTTCTAGGATTAGCAGGCTATAGGGGTCCTAGAGCAACAAATAAAATAAAATAAATTTTTATTTGTCACACACATGGTTAGCAGATGTTAATGGGAGTGTAGCGAAATGCTTGTGCTTATAGTTCTGACAATGCAGTAATAACCAACGAGTAATCTAACCTAACAATTCCACAACAACTACCTTATACACACACACGTGTAAAGGGATGAAGAATATGTACATAAAGATATATGAATGAGTGATGGTACAGAACGGCATAGGCAAGATGCAGTAGAAGGTATCGAGTACAGTATATACATATGAGATGAGTAATGTATGGTATGTAAACATATAAAAATGGCATTGTTTACCTTTTAGGAGTGGGAACATTTCCTGCAGGGCCAGACAGCTGGAAGACCAGTCTACGGAGCTCAGGTGAATTTTGCAGTAGATTCAGTGAATGACACAATGATCTTGAGTTGATGGCTAGACCTACAGTAGCTACAAGACAGCAGTTTAAGCTTAAAGCGTCAGTCTGGGATCTGGGAATAATGGTCCTTTCAATTATGGAACCATTTATTATATTCTTTAATAATATAATGTATCAATGTACACCAAGGTAATTATTTGTCATGCCTCATTTTAGGAGGGTCAGATGGTGACAGGGGTCCCAGCAGGGTCAGACAGCCAGGGAAGACCAGTCTGTGACAGAGGTGAGGTTAATTTTTGCAGATACAAGACTTTAATCTCTCTGTGCAGCAAACACTGGACAAGACAGATGCTATTTTAAGGCGGTCTGACAAACCTCCAAAGTTGATTTCCAAACTTGATAGAGGCTTTTCCCAATGACACAAAACATGTAAAACAAAAATGTGAGGAAGACCTGGGAGACGCTATTAATGATGATGAATGAATATAGGTGTTTGAATGCCCAGCCAGGTTCATATAATCTCAGGCATAAATTACTGTAGTTTAAGACCACCCATAGAATTTACTATATGCCAGTGAAACTGAATATAATTCACTCAGAAATGGTATTATTCTGCTGGAGGTGTAAAACACAAAAAGAGACATATTTGCATATGTTGTGGTCTTGTTGTGACTCCAGATACTCAACTAGTCTAAAGAAGGCCAGTTTCATTATGTCTTTAATCAGAACAATAGTTTTCAGCTGTGCATATGATTGCAAAAGGGTTTCATAATGATCAGACATTTAAAAAAAAAGATGGGAAGGAAGTTGTATTGGGGAGAGAGTTTAATTATTGACTAGACTTGTGGGGTTTGGGCGTGCAGGTGGCTCGGATTGGCTGGGCGGTCTGGCTGAAATAGAGGATGACTTAAAGACAATCAAAAGTTAAGTCTGTACTTTATTTGTAAGACTTGTTCCTTTGTTAGGTTATTGGTTCAAGGTGCAACACAATATTGATTATTGAATTATCATGGATCTAGTTCAGTCTTATCAATCACTTAAACATATTTAATCATCTCTTTCCTAGCTTTATGACTGTGGGCATGTTTACTTACTTTTTGTTGTTCTAAATAGATGGCTAGAAGGGCCATGGGTCATAGGTCATATTAGATTGTGTAGAAATGCAGGAAATGTGCTTTAGATGCCCCCCAAAAATGGGAGGACCCTCAGACCCCCTGCCAAGTTATGTCTCCCTCTGCAAATAGCACTGCTGGGTGATTTTAAAAAGTCATAGTCAATTGATCAATAATTTAATAATACTCTTAGCAAACCTTTGTCCATTTTAAAAAAACAAAATGTAGAATCTATGAGAATAGAAAGGTTCAGAACTTTTCTGAAACATCACAACTCCGTTTAAAAATTTTTTTTTTTTTTTTTTATCTATAAAAATATATGGCAAACAGAAATCAAAACTGGTTTGTGTTCAGAAAAAGATGGGAGAGGTTGAGTGGAGCTGAAGGATGGGACTAAAAAACAAACAAAAGATAACTATTGTAAAATATACTTTGTCCGTAAAATTTATATAGTACGTATAAGCTGGAAGTAGAAGCCTAAGTGTTGTTGTCATTAGTTTACTCCAATTAGGGGAGGGATTGTAGGGTTAGGTAAAAAATAATAAAGGAACATGTATTGGGGAAAGAATATAAATATATATATATAATATTAACCCCCCCACTTCTAAAACCAAAGTTGCGCCCCTGAGTAAATATATAAGGAATATAATTTATTAGCAAATTGAGGTAGGCCTATAGGTCTACTCTGTTGTAGTAAGCCAGAGATGGGGGATGCAGTTTGATTAGGTTGCTTTAGGTAGCAGACAACGTGCCCACTTTGGCTAACATGGCCAGTTGTTTTCGTCCTATCACTTTTGAGACGATTCCTTTTCCGTCTCAGCTGTGACTTTCAAACACAGTTTATTTTACATTACTTATTTGAAAATGAGAAATGGCAAAGTTTAGCGGCGTGAAGGACATTTTTCTTCGTTGGGTCCATTTCATGACATTTTCTTCATTGGCCACAAGGTGGCACCAAATATATGACTATTTCCTCAAGATCAAAGTAGTTTGTGTCATCTGCAGTGAGAGTTACAGAGTGTTACAGCAGTATTAAAGGCTGACTGTAATTAACTTGGTGGGCAGTAACATTACACAATAGACATTATAAAATGCGTTCCACTTTGGCCTCCTAGAAACAAAAAAGCTCAAAATATGTCCCCAGGTCTACTTCATTGGACTATAATTACATTAATTCAATGCAAATATCTGTTTTGACTTGAGGCCTTATTGAAGTAATATTTGGAACGTCCCAAAAATAATAATTACCATTTTTGTGTAATACATATTAGGATAGGGAACAGGGGCCAGTGATCCAGACTCCCAAAGAAGCTGACAGACATGGGCTTGGTCCCACTGCATCAGATCTTGTGATTACTGTGAAAAACCACTACAAATACTGAGAGGTAGAGAGAGAGAGAAAGTAAGCTGTCAGTCATCTAATGAGACTGCTGTGGCAGAGTGGAGAGACAGGGCATCTCCAGTGGCATTCAGAACCGCACATAGGCTTGCCAGGTATGTCAGTCTGCCCACTGACACCCAGCAACTGACACACATTAATATGTGCACAAACACACACATATACATTTGTGCACGTGTGCGCACACACACACACACTTAAACACACAACGCACACATACGTATACAAGCACACACACACACACACACACTTAAACACACAACGCACACATACGTATACAAGCACACATCAATCTCTATCCCAGTCTGTTGTTCCCACATGCTTCAAGAGGGCCACCATTGTTCCTGTTCCCAAGAAAGCTAAGGTAACTGAGCCAAACGACTACCGCCCCGTAGCACTCACTTCCGTCATCATGAAGTGCTTTGAGAGACTAGTCAAGGACCATATCACCTCCACCCTACCTGACACCCTAGACCAGGGGTGTCAAAGTCAAATGGACGGAGGGCCAAATAAAAAAATCAGCTACAAGACGAGGGCCGGACTGTTCGAATGTTCATTGAAATTTTTTTAAATGACGCATATAGTCTAGTGAACCTAATTGAACCTACTGAAAACCTAACAAATATATTACAATATGATCAGATAAATAAAGCAATATTTTCTTATGGCTCTGTCAGTAATCTTTAATTTTCAACAGACACAAAAGACAAATTTCCTTTATATAAATATCCCCATAACATGAACATTAAATGAAAGAAACCGGTATTCAAGGCACCATCAGTAGACTATATTTTCTATTTTAGCAAAAGTGGGCTAAATTTACTTCAAAGAAAAAACAATAATAGCAATTTTCTATCATCCACTCAACTGAAATATTTTTAAAATATAATTGGATTGAAATACAAAAAAATAAAGTGCAAAAATCTATTAATCAAAAACAACACTTTGTTTAAGGAGAAGTAACATGCAGTGAAAACAAATATTAAATTTTAACTTTTAAACTTGAACTGAGTAAAAACTCTAAATATGTGATTGCACAGTAATGTTCACTTGTTTGAGGTTGAGGGTGATACTTGGTGGTGTCCCATCTTTTCCACAAGTTCATCAATGTTCGGGTAAGGCTCTGAGCTGAAGAAATCCTCAGAATTGAGTGGAGGTGTTCAGCAGTAAGTCGACTTCTGTGTGATGTTTTGTTCAGGTTCATCAAAGAAAACAGTTGTTCACACAGGTATGTGCTGCCAAACATAGACAACGTTTGAGCAGCCTGGATGCGCAGCTGGGGCATTGTGCCGGGGAGGAACGGGCGAACTCCGCAGCACCCACTGCCGCATATTTTGCCCTCAGTGCATCATTGCATTGGAGGTCAATCAACTCCATTTGGAGGTTTGGTGGTGAGCTTTCCACGTCAACAGCAAATGGGTTACCGAGCAGTTCCAACCTGCTTTTTTGTGCTTCAAAGTCAGCAAATCGGCGTCGAAAGTCAGCGGCAAGCATACCTATTTTATCAGCCAACTGTGTGCTCGGGAACGCACTGGTAGAGAGCTTCTCTTTCATGGTCTGGCAGCTGGGAAAGTGGCTCAAATTTTCTTTCCGCATCTGCGTCTCCCACAGAGTCAGTTTGGTTTTAAATGCCTTCACTGTACTGTACATATCAGAGATGACACGATCCCGACCCTGCAGCTGCAAGTTTATTGCATTCAGATGACTCGTAATGTCACACAGAAAAGCCATTTCACACAGAAACATTTCGTCTCGGAGTTGTGTTGTGTCTTTCCTTTGCTGTCCAAGAACAGACAAATCTCCTCACGAAGCTCGAAACATCTTTGAAGCACCTTTCCCTGGCTTAGCCATCGCACCTCTGTGTGATAAGGCAAATCACCATGCTCCGTTTCTAACTCCGTCAGAAATGCCTTGAACTGGCGGTGATTCAAACCTTTGGCTCTGATAAAGTTAACTGTGCGCGTGATGATGCTCATTACATGCTCCATTTTCAAGGCTTTACCGCACAACGCTTCCTGGTGTATGATACAATGATAAGCTGTCAGCTCACCTGTCGCGTTTTCCTCTTGCATCTTTTCCCGTATCTTCGCCACCAGTCCGCTCCTGTGTCCACACATCGCAGGTGCTCCGTCGGTTGTCAAACCCACGAGTTTTTCCCAAGGCAGCTCCATCTCATTTACACATCTTGACACCTCTTCATACAAATCATGCCCCGTAGTTGTGCCATGCATAGGACGTAAAGCCAAAAACTCCTCTGTCACGCTTAGGTTGGAGTCCACTCCCGGATGAAAATTGACAACTGGGCAATGTCAGAAATGTCGGTGCTCTCATCCACAGCCAAGGAATATGCAATAAAATCTTTTCCCTTTTTCACAAGCTGCTCTTTTAGATTGATGGACAACTGGTCTACTCTCTCGGCAATGGTGTTTCTGCTCAGACTCACATTTAAAAAGAGTTGCCTTTTTCTGGGCAAACTTCGTCACAAACTTTAATCATGCAGTTTTTGATGAAATCCCCTCCGTAAATGGCCGGGCTGATTTAGCGATCTCTTCTGCCAAAATAAAACTGGCCTTGACAGCAGCCTGGCCTTGTGATTTGGCTTTTTTGAACAGAGCCTGTCGAGATTTGAGGCCTCGTTTTAATTCCTCTGCCTTTTGTAGCCTTTGTTCCATGTCCATATTCTTGTTTTTGTCCGCGTGTTTCGTTTCATAATGTCGTCTCAGATTATACTCTTTCAGTACCGCCACACTTTCTCCACACAGAAGACACACAGGTTTTCCAGCTACCTTCGTGAACATATACTCCGACTCCCACCTTGTTTGAAACCCCCGGTTCTCAGTATCCACCTTCCGTTTTGCCATTTTTGATGGGTATCTGAAAGTTAATTTTACTGTGATGCTGACGACTGCTGTGCCAATAAATATTGAAATGAAGCAGCCTACTGCTCGGTGCGTCACCTTTGCATTGTGGGAAATGTAGTATTGGTGCGTGTAAAAGATCTGCGGGCTGCCGGCTTGCTGCGGGCCGGTTCTAATAATAAATCAAGATCATCCCAGGGGCCGTAAAAAACCTTCTTGCGGGCCTTGACTCTGACATATGTGCCCTAGACCCACTCCAATTTGCTTACCGCCCAAATAGGTCCACAGACGATGCAATCTCAACCACACTGCACACTGCCCTAACCCATCTGGACAAGAGGAATACCTATGTGAGAATGCTGTTCATCAACTACAGCTCGGCATTTAACACTATAGTGCCCTCCAAGCTCGTCATCAAGCTCAAGACCCTGGGTATCGACCCCGCCCTGTGCAACTGGGTACTGGACTTCCTGACGGGCCACCCCCAGGTGGTGAGGGTAGGCAACAACATCTCCACACCGCTGATCCTCAACACTGGGGCCCCACAAGGGTGCGTTCTGAGCCCTCTCCTGTACTCCCTGTTCACCCACGACTGCATGGCCACGCACGCCTCCAACTCAATCATCAAGTTTGCGGACGACACAACAGTGGTAGGCTTGAGTACCAACAACGACGAGACGGCCTACAGGGAGGAGTGTGGTGTCAGGAAAATAACCTCACACTCAACGTCAACAAAACTAAGGAGATGATTGTGGACTTCAGGAAACAGCAGAGGGAACACCCCCCTATCCACATCGATGGAACAGTAGTGGAGAGGGTAGTAAGTTTTAAGTTCCTCGGCGTACACATCACAGACAAACTGAATTGGTCCACCCACACAGACAGCATCGTGAAGAAGGCGCAGCAGCGCCTCTTCAACCTCAGGAGGCTGAAGAAATTCGGCTTGTCACCAAAAGCACTCACAAACTTCTACAGATGCACAATCGAGAGCATCCTGTCGGGCTGTATCACCGCCTGGTACGGCAACTGCTCCGCCCACAACCGTAAGGCTCTCCAGAGGGTAGTGAGGTCTGCACAACGCATCACCGGGGGCAAACTACCTGCCCTCCAGGACACCTACACCACCCGATGTCACAGGAAGGCCATAAAGATCATCAAGGACAGCAACCACCTGAGCCACTGCCTGTTCAACCCGCTATCATCCAGAAGGCGAGGTCAGTACAGGTGCATCAAAGCTGGGACCGAGAGACTGAAAAACAGCTTCTATCTCAAGGCCATCAGACTGTTAAACAGCCACCACTAACATTGAGTGGCTGCTGCCAACACACTGACTCAACTCCAGCCACTTTAATAATGGGAATTGATGGGAAATGATGTAAAATATATCACTAGCCACTTTAAACAATGCTACCTAATATAATGTTTACATACCCTACATTATTCATCTCATATGTATACGTATATACTGTACTCTATATCATCTACTGCATCTTTATGTAATACATGTATCACTAGCCACTTTAACTATGCCACTTTGTTTACATACTCATCTCATATGTATATACTGCACTCAATACCATCTACTGTATCTTGCCTATGTTGCTCTGTACCATCACTCATTCATATATCTTTATGTACATATTCTTTATCCCCTTACACTTGTGTCTATAAGGTAGTAGTTTTGGAATTGTTAGCTAGATTACTTGTTGGTTATTACTGCATTGTCGGAACTAGAAGCACAAGCATTTCGCTACACTCGCACTAACATCTGCTAACCATGTGTATGTGACAAATAAAATTTGATTTGATTTGATTTGACACACACACACACACACACACACACACACGTATACAAGCACATACACACACACGCACATACACACACACACACACACACACACACACACACACACACACACACACACACACACACACACACACACACACACACACACACACACACACGACAGAATGAATACTCACACAGCTATCTGACTCCATCTGTTTGGGTTTAGAGTGAACCAGTCACAGCAAACCATCTAATCTACATCCCTCATCGACTCCAGGAAGCAGCGGGCAGCCAGGGCCACGTTTAGAGCCTGTGCTGGATATGGACGTTGGTAGAGATGGTGGACGGGGAAGTACCAGAATGAGAAAACCCCAACTAATCTTATACATCTCATAATTAAATAAAAAAAACGGCCATTTTGAATCAGATGAAATTCTAATACATAGAGACATAACATAAGCCTTATACAGCCCCACAGTGGAGGTGTCATAATACCCATAAAACCTAGCGGTCAAACAGGGAAATGGTTCCAATCGTTTTTTTCACCATTCATTTTTTCCATAGGGGATTTTTTAGAAACACTTCAAATAAGGGCTGTGTTTCGTGTAGGCTCACCCTGGCGTGACGTGGGGGGGGAAAAGTCACCTTGTCCGAGAGATTAACACGGTTATCCAAACGTCATGCCAGGGTGAGCCTACACAAAACACAGCCCTTATTTGAAGTGTTTCTAAAAAATCCCCTATGGAAAAATTTTATGGTGGAAAAACAATTGAACCGTTTCCCTGTTTGACCGCTAGGTTTTATGGGTATTATGACACATACTGTGGTACTCTATTACAAGGCATTATAAAGGCTTATAACATGTTGTGAATCTTTTGTATGACCAGAAAACAATGAAGTAACTCCATATTCAATCATTTACTGTGAAAATGCACCAGTGAACATGTAGAAGACAATATCTCATCATAATATTTTACATACCATATTTGTTTTGGAGCTTGTCATGTCGATGGCATCAGAAGTTTATACTAAAGCTGAAACTCTGGTTGAACAGTGAGAAAGTTTACTGTTACCTAGTGAAGTCGCCTCCATAGGCGACAAGCCCTCATATACAATGCCTTTGGAAGGTATTCAGACCCCTTGACTTTTTCCACACTTTGTTAAGTTACAACCTTATTCTAAAATGGATTAAATAAATAAAAATCCTCAGCAATCTACATACAATACCACATAATGACATCACAATACCACATAATGACATCACAATACCCTATAATGACATCACAATACCACATAATGACATCACAATACCCCATAATGACATCACAATACCCCATAATGACAGAACAAAAACAGGCTTTTAGAACATTTTGAAAATGTATTAAGAATTAGAAACAGAAATACCTGATTTACAGAAGTATTCAGACCCTTCGCTATGAGACTCGAAATTGAGCTCAGGTGCATCCTGTTTCCATTGATCATTCTTGACATGTTTCTACAACTTGATTGGAGTCCACCTGTGGTAAATTCAATTGATTGGACATGATTTAGAAAGGCACACACCTGTTTATATAAGGTCTGACAGTTGACAGTGCATGTCAGAGCAAAAACCAAGCCATGAGGTCGAAGGGATTGTCAGTAGAGCTCCGAGACAGGATTGTGTCTAGGCACAGATCTGGTGCAGGGTACCAAAAATGTCTGCAGCATTGAAGGTCCCCAAGAACACAGTGGCCTCCATCATTCTTAAATGGAAGATGTTTGGAACCACCAAGACTCTTCCTAGAGCTGGCCAACCGGCCAAACTGAGCAATTGGGGGAGAAGGGTTTTGGTCAGGGAGGTAACCAAGAACCCGATATTAACTTTAACAGAGCTCTAGAGTTCCTCTGTGGAGATGGGAGAACCTTCCAGAAGGACAACCATCTCTGCAGCACTCCACCAGTCAAGCCATGACAGCCCGCTTGGAGTTTGTCAGAACATGAGAAACAAGATTCTCTGGTCTGATGAAACCAAGCCTGAAAATAGTTTGACCTGAATGCCAAGAGTCTGGAGGAAACCTGGCACCATCCCTGCAGTGAGGCATGGTGATGCAGCATCATGCTGTGGGGATGTTTTTCAGCGGCAGGGACCGGGAGACTAGTCAGGATCGAGGGAAAGATGAACGGAGAAAAGTACAGAGAGATCCTTGATGAAAACCTGCTCCAGAGAGCTCAGGACCTCAGACTGGGGCAAAGGATCCCCTTCCAAAATGACAACGACCATAAGCACACAGCCAAGACAACGCAGGAGTGGCTTCGGGACAAGTCTATGAATGTCCTTGAGGGGCCCAGCCAGAGCCTGGACTTGAACCATATTGAATATCTCTGGAGAGACCTGAAAATAGCTGTGCAGCAACGCTCCCCATCCAACCTGACAGAGCTTGAGAGAATTTGCAGAGAAGAATGGGAGAAACTCCCCAAATACAGGTGTGCCAAGCTTGTAGCATCATACCCAAGATGATTTGATGCTGTGATCGCTCCCAAAGGTGCTTCAACAAAGTACTGAGAAAAGGGTCTGAATACTTATGTAAATGTAAAATTTCATTTTTTAAAACTTTTAATAAATTAGCAAAACTGTCTAAAAACCTGTGGGGTATTGTGTGTAGTTTGATGAGAGAAAAAAACTAATGAATACATTGTAGAATAAGGATGTAACGTAACAAAATGTGGAATAAGTCAAGGGGTCTGAATACTTTTCGAAGACACGCGTACACACGCAATGTATATGTCCTGCACACACAGAGTACCCCTCTCTCTCTTTTTTTCTAATGTGAAACAAGGCCAAGCATTCATCTGCTAGTGATAGAAAAAACGTCATAGTGTCATAAAAAATTATACGATTTACAGGTCTGGCTAGCTGCAAAGCCAAGGCAATATTTCATAACATATTTCAAATAAATTGAGTAGGCAGAAATCACAATTCCAAGTAAAATTTTACCATGAATGCATGGCCTTTGTGCTATAAAAACAATACTTTCACTTAAATTTACTGAGTATACATTTGTCAGCAAACTCTGTGTTCTCTGAATCTGCCCATAGTTTATAAGGTTAAAGAACAGGCCTTCGGCCTCGTATGTCACAAATCATCTCCATTTTCCGTGTGTGTGTGTGTGTGTACGTGTGTGTCAAATCAAATCAAATCTTATTGGTCACATACACATGGTTAGCAGATGTTGTTGCGAGTGTAGCGAAATGCTTGAGCTTCTAGTTCCTGACAGTGCAGCAATATCTAACAAGTAATCTAACAATCTACCTAATACACACAAATCTAAGTAAAGGGATGGAATAAGAATATGTACATATAAATACATGGATGAACAATGACCGAGCGGCGTAGGCGAGATGCAATAGATGGTATAAAATACAGTATATACATACATATGAGATGAGTAATGCAAGGAATGTTAACATCATTATTAAAGTGGCATTAATAAAGTGACTAGTGATCCATTTGTTAGAGTGGCCAATGATTTCAGGTCTGTATGTTGGCAGCAGCCTCTCTGTGTTTATCAGTCTGACGGCCTTGAGATAGAAGCTGTTTTTCAGTCTCTCAGTCACAGTTTTGATGCACCTGTACTGACCTCGCCTTCTGGATGATAGAGGGGTGAACAGGCAGTGGCTCGGGTGGTTGTTGTCCTTGACAACCTTTTAGTTGTATGTGTCTGTGTTTGTGTGTTTTCTGTACGTGTGTACGTGTGTGTGTTCTGTATGTGTGTGTTTGTGTGTGTGTACATAATATGCTTAAACCCAGAGGTGATGTTCATTGTCAAGTCCTCGTTGACTGAGCAGGACAGTGTGTGTGTGTGTGTGTGTGTGTGTGTGTGTGTGTGTGTGTGTGTGTGTGTGTGTGCGCCTATGTGTGTGTGCCTATTGCTCTATCTTCATAGGGATGTTCTCTTCTACATCCAGACTCTCTGTCGATTGAGGACAGGAAGCCCCTAAGAAACTCCAACTGTCAAGCTGGTGCAATAACCTGAAAGAATGAGTGTACTGAAATGACACAATCAACGATTACACTGCACACTTCCAGTGCAGGCTACTGCTAGCTACATCTAGCCTGGCTTTGAGCCATTGATGGATGGATAGACTGTTTATATTGCAGCTGTGTGTTTCTTTAGTATGGGAATCAAACAGACTATCCTTCGAAGCCATTTAATCAAGTGTTTTTGCCTGGTGCAACAGAACAGGCCTTGTGTACGTTTTCATTGTTTGGCGTTTTTATCCCCCTGTATGTCATTTTCATGGATATCTTCTCTTTATTCCATAGAGACATTCGTTACAGACAGACAAGCTTTCTAAGATTCCCCAGAGTTTTACCCAAAAGGCTCAGACCTTTTCTTGTTCCATCTACGCGGGCTGGCACCCGTGTCTCCCTGGGCCATGGCTCCGACAGACCTGCTCTCACTTGGGGCCAAAGCCAGGCCTCTGATACTTTTCAGCTGGCATTTCAAAAGCAATAACTAAATGTAAACTTTAAGTAGGTTTAAGCCCTTAGACTGCAATATCTACTAAGCTAACATATACAATTGTTTTAAGATGGTCATAAAAAAAGTATAATTTTGCCATTTGATTTGGAATTATAGGACACCAGTATGTATAAAAAATATATATATTTGATAAAACATTGAATTTTATATTTACTGCTGTATCCCATAGAAACGGCAAGCTTCTACCATAAACACATAGGGTACTATTAAATATTCAAAATGATGTCACCTTGTGACGCACAGGTCATCGACTCTAGGGGTTAAAGAGGACTGCCTTTAAAAAGCAACTAATCCCTTTAGAAACAGCCTTTGTGGCATCGATATGAGTCAGAAACATTTATTCTAATGTCAAAATTGAGTACAAAGTCTAAATAGGATAATTTTGGCCATAAAAGTCTGTCTCGTCCAAAACTGAGTTTGAAACCTCTGTGCGTCACAACTGGTAAATGAAGGTTGGATTTTGATTTGAGGATGTCCATTTGACAACTAACATGGGGTGAACAGCTGCAGTGATTGCTCTCTATCCAATAGCATAGACACTGAGACAGACCAGACCAGCAGGTACGACTTTGTTTAATGACATTAACATAAACCACTGGAAACACAACACTGGAGCTGACATTAACATAAACCACTGGAAACACAACACTGGAGCTGACATTAACATAAAACACAACACTGGAGCTGACATTAACATAAACCACTGGAAACACAACACTGGAGCTGACATTAACATAAACCACTGGAAACACAACACTGGAGCTGACATTAACATAAAACACAACACTGGAGCTGACATTAACATAAAACACTGGAAACACAACACTGGAGCTGACATTAACATAAACCACTGGAAACACAACACTGGAGCTGACATTAACATAAAACACAACACTGGAGCTGACATTAACATAAAACACTGGAAACACAACACTGGAGCTGACATTAACATAAAACACTGGAAACACAACACTGGAGCTGACATTAACATAAAACACTGGAAACACAACACTGGAGCTGACATTAACATAAAACACTGGCAACACAACACTGGAGCTGACATGAACATAAAACACAACACTGGAGCTGACATTAACATAAAACACAACACTGGAGCTGACATTAACATAAAACACTGGAAACACAACACTGGAGCTGACATTAACATAAAACACAACACTGGAGCTGACATTAACATAAACCACTGGAAATGCAACACTGGAGCTGACATGAACATAAAACACAACACTGGAGCTGACATTAACATAAAACACAACACTGGAGCTGACAATAACATAAAAAACTGGAAACACAACACTGGAGCTGACATTAACATAAACCACTGGAAACGCAACACTGGAGCTGACATTAACATAAACCACTGGAAACACAACACTGGAGCTGACATTAACATAAACCACTGGAAACGCAACACTGGAGCTGACATTAACATAAAACACAACACTGGAGCTGACATTAACATAAACCACTGGCAACACAACACTGGAGCTGACATTAACATAAAACACTGGAAATGCAACACTGGAGCTGACAATAACATAAAAAACTGGAAACACAACACTGGAGCTGACATTAACATAAACCACTGGAAACGCAACACTGGAGCTGACATTAACATAAAACACTGGAAACACAACACTGGAGCTGACATTAACATAAACCACTGGAAACACAACACTGGAGCTGACATTAACATAAACACTGGAAACACAACACTGGAGCTGACATTAACATAAAACACTGGAAATGCAACACTGGAGCTGACAATAACATAAACACTGGAAACACAACACTGGAGCTGACATTAACATAAACCACTGGAAACACAACACTGGAGCTGACATTAACATAAACCACTGGACACACAACACTGGAGCTGACATTAACATAAAACACTGGAAATGCAACACTGGAGCTGACAATAACATAAACCACTGGAAACACAACACTGGAGCTGACATTAACATAAACCACTGGAAACTCAACACTGGAGCTGACATTAACATAAACCACTGGAAACACAACACTGGAGCTGACATTAACATAGAACACAACACTGGAGCTGACATTAACATAAACCACTGGACACACAACACTGGAGCTGACATTAACATAAAACACTGGAAATGCAACACTGGAGCTGACAATAACATAAACCACTGGAAACACAACACTGGAGCTGACATTAACATAAAACACAACACTGGAGCTGACATTAACATAAACCACTGGAAACACAACACTGGAGCTGACATTAACATAAACCACTGGAAACACAACACTGGAGCTGACATTAACATAGAACACAACACTGGAGCTGACATTAACATAAAACACTGGAAATGCAACACTGGAGCTGACAATAACATAAACCACTGGAAACACAACACTGGAGCTGACATTAACATAAAACACAACACTGGAGCTGACATTAACATAAACCACTGGAAACACAACACTGGAGCTGACAATACCATAAACCACTGGAAACACAACACTGGAGCTGACATTAACATAAACCACTGGAAACACAACACTGGAGCTGACATGAACATAAACCACTGGAAACACAACACTGGAGCTGACATTACCATAAACCACTGGAAACACAACACTGGAGCTGACATTAACATAAACCACTGGAAACACAACACTGGAGCTGACATTAACATAGAACACAACACTGGAGCTGACATTAACATAAAACACAACACTGGAGCTGACATTAACATAAACCACTGGAAACACAACACTGGAGCTGACATTAACATAAAACACTGGAAACACAACACTGGAGCTGACATTAACATAAAACACAACACTGGAGCTGACATTAACATAAACCACTGGCAACACAACACTGGAGCTGACATTAACATAAAACACTGGCAACACAACACTGGAGCTGACATTAACATAAAACACTGGCAACACAACACTGGAGCTGACATTAACATAAACCACTGGCAACACAACACTGGAGCTGACATTACCATAAACCACTGGAAACACAACACTGGAGCTGACATTAACATAAACCACTGGAAACAACACTGGAGCTGACATTAACATAGAACACAACACTGGAGCTGACATTAACATAAAACACAACACTGGAGCTGACATTAACATAAACCACTGGAAACACAACACTGGAGCTGCTATTAACATAAAACACTGGAAACACAACACTGGAGCTGACATTAACATAAAACACAACACTGGAGCTGACATTAACATAAACCACTGGCAACACAACACTGGAGCTGACATTAACATAAAACACTGGCAACACAACACTGGAGCTGACATTAACATAAAACACTGGAAACACAACACTGGAGCTGACATTAACATAAACCACTGGAAACACAACACTGGAGCTGACATTAACATAAAACACTGGCAACACAACACTGGAGCTGACATTAACATAAACCACTGGCAACACAACACTGGAGCTGACATTAACATAAAACACTGGAAACAACACTGTAGCTGACATTAACATATTAACATAAACCACTGGAAACACAACACTGGAGCTGACATTAATATAAACCACAACACTGGAGCTGACATTAACATAAACCACTGGAAACATAAACCACTGGAAACACAACACTGGAGCTGACATTAATGGGCTTTCTCCTACCTATCTCTCTGATTTGGTCCTGCCGTACATACCTACTCGTACACTACGGTCACAAGACGCAGGCCTCCTAATTGTCCCTAGAATTTCTAAGCAAACAGCTGGAGGCAGGGCTTTCTCCTATAGAGCTCCATTTTTATGGAACGGTCTGCCTACCCATGTCAGAGACGCAAACTCGGTCTCAACCTTTAAGTCTTTACTGAAGACTTATCTCTTCAGTGGGTCATATGATTGAGTGTAGTCTGGCCCAGGAGTGGGAAGGTGAACGGAAAGGCTCTGGAGCAACGAACCGCCCTTGCTGTCTCTGCCTGGCCGGTTCCCCTCTTTCCACTGGGATTCTCTGCCTCTAACCCTATTACAGGGGCTGAGTCACTGGCTTACTGGGGCTCTCTCATGCCGTCCCTGGAAGGGGTGCGTCACCTGAGTGGGTTGATTCACTGATGTGGTCATCCTGTCTGGGTTGGCGCCCTTGGGTTGTGCCATGGCGGAGATCTTTGTGGGCTATACTCAGCCTTGTCTCAGGATGGTAAGTTGGTGGTTGAAGATGTCCCTCTAGTGGTGTGGAGGCTGTGCTTTGGCAAAGTGGGTGGGGTTATATGCTTCCTGTTTGGCCCTGTCCGGGGGTGTCCTCGGATGGGGCCACAGTGTCTCCTGACCCCTCCTGTCTCAGCCTCCAGTATTTATGCTGCAGTAGTTTATGTGTCGGGGGGCTAGGGTCAGTTTGTTATATCTGGAGTACTTCTCCTGTCCTATTCGGTGTCCTGTGTGAATCTAAGTGTGCGTTCTCTAATTCTCTCCTTCTCTCTTTCTTTCACTCTCTCGGAGGACCTGAGCCCTAGGACCATGCCCCAGGACTACCCGACATGATGACTCCTTGCTGTCCCCAGTCCACCTGGCCGTGCTGCTGCTCCAGTTAACTGACCTGAGCCCTAGGACCATGCCCCAGGACTACCTGACATGATGACTCCTTGCTGTCCCCAGTCCACCTGGCCGTGCTGCTGCTCCAGTTTCAACTGTTCTGCCTTATTATTATTCGACCATGCTGGTCATTTATGAACATTTGAACATTAATCTCCACCCGGCACAGCCAGAAGAGGACTGGCCACCCCACATAGCCTGGTTCCTCTCTAGGTTTATTCCTAGGTTTTGGCCTTTCTAGGGAGTTTTTCCTAGCCACCGTGCTTCTACACCTGCATTGCTTTCTGTTTGGGGTTTTAGGCTGGGTTTCTGTACAGCACTTTGAGATATCAGCTGATGTACGAAGGGCTATATAAATAAATTTGATTTGATTAACATAAAACACTGGAAACACAACACTGGAGCTGACATTAACATAAACCACTGGAAACACAACACTGGAGCTGACATTAACATAAACCACTGGCAACACAACACTGGAGCTGACATTAACATAAACCACTGGCAACACACTGGTGTGGTATAAGTCTTAGGTGGAATTGCAGCATGATAGCTCTGATGATGTGAGGAGGGAGAAATCTTATTCTTTGTACCTGGATCTGAGTGTAAAGAGGGGTAAAGTACACACACCTACCTGATATGAAAGGGATGTTCCTCTGAGTCAAAACCTTGACTTGAATTCTGACTCATTTCCTGAACCAGTCATTCCAATGAAGTCCCACTGCCTGACTACAGGGGACTTGAGCCTTTCCTGTCAAGCCAACTCTAAACTAACATCTCAACTCGCAAGGCGAGCTCCATGAATGCATTTATTTTCATATGTGGAACCAGAGAATGCAGAGGTTGTTTTGCTGGAAGTGGTTCTCTTCCCCCAATCCCCACCCCCTTGGCCCGACCCCTGAGACCCCAAGCCTGGGTCGCGAGGACTGGCAGCTGGGACCCTGGCTCCACAGGCCCCTCCACCACCACATGCTTCAACCCCTGGTGATGGGCTGGCTGCTGGGTTTGGGAAGTTGAGTAGACCATCCCCAGCCCATTGACGTCAGTCACCCACACACCACAAGACCTCTGTCGGGAGTTTCAAAACAAAGTTCGCTGCCAAGGCAACATGGAAAAAGCTGGCCTGTGTGACCGTGTGTACGGTAAACAGTGGAGTTTCTCTGAATCGGCAGGAAAAAGGAAAAGGGTTTGAATTTCCTCCAGCGTCTCAAGATACAGCTAATACATCCTGCTGAGATGGGGACAACACAAACTAGACTGAACAGACATGTCAGATTTAAAGGCCTACTACAGTCATTTTAATAGTGTGTATTGGTATTTATTACATTTTTTTATTGAACCTTTATTTAACTAGGCAAGTCAGTTAAAAACAAATTCTTATTTCCAATGACGGCCTACCAAAAGGCAAAAGGCCCCTGTGGGGACGGGATTACATTTTTAATTACATTTAATAGAAATATAGGACAAAACACACACATCACGACAAGAGAGACAACACAACACTACATAAAGAGAGACCTAAGATGACAACATAGCATGGCAGCAACATGACAACACAGCATGGTAGCAACACAACATGACAACTACACGGTAGCAACACAACATGACAACAACACGGTAGCAACACAACATGACAACAACATGGTAGCAACACAACATGACAACACAACATGGTAGCAACACAACATGACAACAACATGGTAGCAACACAACATGACAACAGCATGGTAGCAACACAACATGACAACACAACATGGTAGCAACACAACATGACAACACAACATGGTAGCAACACAACATGACAACACAGCATGGTAGCAACACAACATGGTAGCAGCATGACAACAACATGGTAGCAACACAGCATGATAGCAACACAACATGACAACACAGCATGGTAGCAACACAACATGACAACACAGCATGGTAGCAACACAACATGACAACAACATGGTAGCAACACAACATGACAACAGCATGTTAGCAACACAACATGACAACAACATGGTAGCAACACAACATGACAACACAGCATGGTAGAAACAACACATGACAACACAGCATGGTAGCAACACAACATGACAACACAGCATGGTAGCAACACAACATGACAACAACATGGTAGCAGCACAACATGACAACAGCATGTTAGCAACACAACATGACAACAACATGGTAACAACACAACATGACAACACAGCATGGTAGAAACAACACATGACAACAACAAGGTAGCAACACAACATGACAACAACATGGTAGCAACACAACATGACAACACAGCATGGTAGAAACAACACATGACAACAACAAGGTAGCAACACAACATGACAACCCAGCATGGTAGCAACATGACAACACAGCATGGTAGCAACACAACATGACAACACAGCATGGTAGCAACACAATATGACAACAACATGGTAGCAACACAACATGACAACACAGCATGGTAGCAAAAACACATGACAACATCATGTTAGCAACACAACATGACAACATCATGTTAGCAACACAACATGACAACACAGCATGGTAGCAACACAACATGACAACAACTTGGTAGCAACACAACATGACAACACAGCATGGTAGCAACACAACATGACAACAACATGGTAGCATCACAACATGACAACATGGAAGCAAAACAACATGACAACATGGTTGCAACACAACATGAGCAACAACACATGACAACAACAAGGTAGCAGCACAACATGACAACACAGCATGGCAGCAACATGGTAGCAACACAACATGGTAGCAGAACAAAACAGGGTACAATCATTGTTGGGCACAGACAACAGCACAAAGGGCAGGAAGGTAGTACGATAACAAGATATCACAATTGTAGCAGGAATAGATGAGTTGGTAAAATTACTATAGTACATATGAATAGATGAGTTGGTACCATGACTACAGGACATATGAATAGATGAGTTGGTACCATGACTACAGTACATATGAATAGATGAGTTGGTACCATGACTACAGTACATATGATTAGATGAGTTGGTACTATGACTACAGTACAGAATAGACGAGTTGGTACCATGACTACAGTACATATGAATAGATGAGTTGGTACCATGACTACAGTACATATGAATAGATGAGTTGATACCATGACTACAGTACATATAATAGATGAGTTGGTACCATGACTACAGTACATATGAATAGATGAGTTGGTACCATGACTACAGTACATATGAATAGATGAGTTGGTACCATGACTACAGGACATATGAATAGATGAGTTGGTACCATGACTACAGTACATATGAATAGATGAGTTGGTACCATGACTACAGGACATAGGAATAGATGAGTTGGTACCATGACTACAGGACATAGGAATAGATGAGTTGGTACCATGACTACAGGACATATGAATAGTTATTGTAGAAGAGAGAGTGACAGGCATCAAATTAACCCAATGAAATGATGACTGAATAGCTATTTCTTAGTATTATTCTGAAAGTAGAAGAAAAAGCAGAAGAGAGTCACTATAAAAAGAGGAATAAATGTTAATGTGACTTCCCTGGATAAATAAATAGAAAGGCAATACGTTACAGGAACAGAAGAGGAAGTTGTTCTACTACAGTATGTATCACAGTGACAGCATCAACACCACAATGAATAATGATGGTTTCTCTGGAAAGACACCCTACCCTGTAGGGAACGGCTCAGCCCTTACGTTACCAACCATGTATACCTGATCCCATCTATGCCTCACTGGGCTGTGATACTGTGTCTGGTGGCAATGTGAGAGAGGTTAGCGCCCACAGGACCGAACGCATAGCATCGATGTTCCTGTTGACATTCTTTCCTGCTTCCAGCAGCAGAGTCTAACAGCAAAGTCAACAACATCACAGTGGAGAGAAGCCTTTGTCACAACACTTTTAAAATAAATCCTCCCTTCTTTGCTTCCTTGAGGTATAATCATGCTACTGGCGAGGTGTAATGCAACCACCAAATACTCTGCTCCTGCCTTTGCCATTTCAGATACTGCCCAAGGTCGTGCAACAACTGGTGTAGCTCATCGATGGCCTCCTGCAGCCATTGTGATGCACTCCTCACTTCTGGTCTAGACAGGATGAGCCTTGGAGTCCACTGCAGGACAGGGGACACCGCAGGACAGGGGACACCGCAGGACAGGGGACACTGCAGGACAGGGGACACCGCAGGACAGGGGACACCCCACCGCTGCCACCAAATGATCGCATAGTAGGTGAAAGGAAGGTTTCTATTGGTCTATGTTGTTTTTACCCATCAAGTCATGTCAGATCTGTGATGACATCAACGATGGGAGGAAGGAAGGATCCAGTGGCTTTTGAGTAGACTAATGAAGCCTTGTTTGGGGCGGCAGGGTAGCCTAGTGGTTAGAGCGTTGGACTAGTAACCGGAAGGTTGCAAGTTCAAACCCCCGAGCTGACAAGGTACAAATCTGTCGTTCTGCCCCTGAACAGGCAGTTAACCCACTGTTCCTAGGCCGTCATTGAAAATAAGAATTTGTTCTTAACTGACTTGCCTAGTTAAATAAAGGTACACAAATAAATTTAAAAAACCTCTCCTTGGGAACCCCGAGACGCTCTATGTATTTATCACCTAGCACACCGGATTCAGCTCGTCACTTAATCACTTCAAGCCCTTGAATAGGTGAATCAGGTGTGCTAGTTCAGAACCACAGGTCTGGGAGATTAGGTTTGAAAAATGCTGGACTAGATGCTATTACCAGAGTCTACTTCATTTAAATGTACTTCAAAACTAAAGTTGACTTACATCCTATATGACACTACAATTACAGAAAGTTAAGACACAAAACAAGACAAATTCATGCTCATTTTAATAATTTCATATAAATTATTTATGATCACAATATACAATACCTTACCATACATTGTGTGAGACTTTTGAGAAATACATGGGAAATATAAGTACATCTTAAACAATGTAATATTTCAATAAACATAAAGCTGTACAATGACCCGTCACCGTACATAATATAGGAACAATGCATATGGCTCCAGATAACAACAGGAAAACAATAGAAACCAAGGAATTACGTTTCTGCCAAGCACCGCCCAAGAGATGTTGTGTGTTTGACTACTGTAGACTACTGTACACTACTATAGACCACCGTAGACTACTATAGACTACTGAAGACTACTATAGACTACTGTAGACTACTATAGACTACTGTAGACTACTATAGACTACTGTACACTACTGTATACTACTGTACACGACTATAGACTACTGTAGACTACTATAGACTACTGTAGACTACTGTAGACTACTATAGACTACTATAGACTACTGTAGACTACTGTATACTACTGTACACGACTATAGACTACTGTAGACTACTATAGACTACTGTAGACCACTGTAGACTACTATAGACTACTGTACACTACTATAGACCACCGTAGACTGCTATAGACTACTATAGACTACTGAAGACTACTATAGACTACTATAGACTACTGTAGACTACTATAGACTACTGTACACTACTGTATACGACTGTACACGACTATAGACTACTGTAGACTACTGTAGACGACTATAGACTACTGTAGACTACTATAGACTACTATAGACTACTGTAGACTACTATAGACTACTATAGACTACTTTAGACCACCGTAGACTACTATAGACTACTATAGACAATATAAAACCAAGGAATTACGTTTCTGCCAAGCACCGCCCAAGAGATGTTATGTGTTTGACTACTGTAGACTACTGTAGACTACTGTACACTACTATAGACTACTGTAGACTACTATAGACTACTGAAGACTACTGTAGACTACTGTAGACTACTATAGACTACTGTATACTACTATAGACCACCGTAGACTACTGTAGACTACTATAGACTACTGTACACTACTATAGATCACCGTAGACTACTATAGACTACTGTAGACTACTGTACACTACTATAGACTACTGTACACTACTGTAGACTACTATAGACTACTTAACACTACTGTAGACTACTATAGACTACTGTAGACTACTGTACACTACTATAGACCACCGTAGACTACTAGACTGCTGTAGACTACTGAAGACTACTGTACACTATTGTAGACTACTGAAGACTACTATAGACTACTGTAGACTACTGTACACTACTATAGACTATTGTGGACTACTGTACATTACTATAGACATCTATAGACGACTATAGATTACTGTAGACTACTATAGACTACTGTAGACTACTGTACATCACTATAGAATACTGTAGACTACTATAGACTACTGTACATTACTATAGACTACTGTACATCACTATAGACTACTGTAGACTACTGTACATTACTATAGACTACTGTAGACTACTATAGACTACTGAAGACCACTATAGACTACTGTAGACTACTGAAGACCACTATAGACTACTGTAGACTACTGTACATTACTATAGACTACTGTACATTACTATAGACTACTGAAGACCACTACTGTAGACTACTGATGACCACTATAGACTACTGTAGACTACTGAAGACCAATATAGACTACTAGACTACTGAAGAACACTATAGACTACTGTAGACTACTGAAGACCACGATAGACTACTGAAGACCACTATAGACTACTGTAGACTACTGAAGACCACTATAGACTACTGTAGACTACTGAAGACCACGATAGACTACTGTAGACTACTGTACATTACTATAGACTACTGAAGACCACTATAGACTACTATAGACTACTGAAGACTACTATAGACTACTGTAGACTACTGAAGACCACTATAGACTACTGACGACCACGATAGACTACTGTAGACTACTGAAGACCACGATAGACTACTGAAGACTACTGAAGACCACGATAGACTACTGTAGACTACTGTAGACTACTGAAGACCACGATAGACTACTGTAGACTACTGAAGACTACTGAAGACCACGATAGACTACTGTAGACTACTATAGACTACTGAAGACCACTATAGACTACTGTAGACTACTGTAGACTACTATAGACTACTGTAGATTTAGGGATTTCCAGATCTTAACCAACCATTTGAATTTCAAATCCTGGAATTGTTTAGTTTGAGAGTATTTCCCAAAAACAATTTATTGAGAAATTCAAGTTGACAATTGACATTTCTTGGCAATCAGTTTAACAATTCACAATGTCACCATTGTGAATATTGTGAATCTGAAAGGCTGTTTAAGAATGTTCCGTGTAAATCTTGAGAATTATACAGTTGAACAAATGTTTGACTTGTTTTGACAGGTAATGGTAGTGCATATAAATGATACCAAATGTACATTTTATAAATATTACTCTATTTACAGATGAAAGATCATAAATACACTGTTTCAGACAGTTCAAGGTTTGACACAGGACTAGGTGAAAAGAAGAGGAGATTGAGTGGCTAAGTTTTCCTCATTCACACACACACACACACACACACACACACACACACACACACACACACACACACACACACACACACACACACACACACACACACACGCAGAGTCAATGTGGGAAATGTTGTCACATAGTGATGTTCTGCTGATCTCCCCACAGCTGAGAGCTGCAGTTTACATCGCAGTACCATTTAGATGTATTGCTGACAGACTAGGCGCTGAGCTATCCAACTGGTCAAAGTGCTTGACAGAAATTATGGAGAAAACTACAGGGGACATTTTAGATTACATTAAATTATCATTGAATCAACATTTAAAAAGGTGCCATCTGTTTTTTGGTTTAGTTTTTGTTCTGCCATTTCTGCCTAAACTTGTGAGGTGTCAGCTCAAGGAGGATATGGCAAAATAGTAACATTAGCTGACATCAGACATTGTTGAATAGAGGTTTGTTTTTTTGACTTTGGTCTGGGGCTTCAGAATATCAGATGTCTCTCTGTCTAGAAAGAAACCATTCAAAGGTTTACTTTGATTGGCCTCAATTATTTAATTATATGCATTCATTATATTAAGAGATCAAATTTACACCTCTTCCATTCTTGGAAGGGTGATATGGAAAATTACAAATATATTAAAAAAAATATATATATATATATATATATATATGAAGAAATTTGATTGAAGTTTTAATCAGGTATGGCAATACACCTCTCTTAGGGCAGAGTTCCATTCGGCTGTTAATGTGCATTAGTCAGGTATGGCAATACACCTCTCTTAGGGCAGAGTTCCATTCGGCTGTTAATGTGCATTAATCAGGTATGGCAATACACCTCTCTTAGGGCAGAGTTCCATTCGGCTGTTAATGTGCATTAATCAGGTATGGCAATACACCTCT